>NW_027020760.1:387500-612859 GCF_036884655.1 Musa acuminata AAA Group
TCTTTCTTTCCGTTTAGTGGTAAACCCAAGAAAAAGGGAAAGGGTTTCAATCGGTAATTTCATAAGAGAAACAAGGGTGCTTGCGGATTGGAAAGTTGTACGCCCCCGGGTCACACTAGAATGATTTAAGAGATAAGACGAGATAAGAAGCTCTATCATTGGCATAAGATGGAACAGGATTATAAGCTTCCTGTTGGGTAATCATCAAATCCATTCTTAACGGCATTAACAAGTCCTGTTTTTGGCGCTAAGAGAGTTTACCGGAGTTAACCATCTTCTATTCTTTGATTGAACCCTCGCACAGTCCAATGATTTTGTAATAGTCTGTGACAGAGCGAAGCCTTACACTATGATCTCTCATTCTGGGACTCAGCCCTCAATGTCCATGGTTGCCCATAAGTAGAACTGCTCCTTTAGCTCACCCTGCCAACCCTGCCTTAAAGCACGGGCTTGCAAACGAACACTCAGCTCCCTCAAGATATACTCATAAGTAGAAGAATAGAACTATTATAGAGTTTATAATACACTCCTACGTTACTGACTCTTATTACTATTACTATTATTGCTACTATTTCATTACTCTTATTACTTATTACTACTATAAGACTGACTTCTTTCCTCAATAAAGAAACTAGTAAATATAGGACTGTCACTACCGGACCTAAGGCTGCCCTCCCTTTTTCTTAGTCTACCGAGCCTGTCTACTACCTTAAGGAATCCAACTCTAAACTATAGCACCGGACTCTAGCCCTTATCTCTGGCTCCTCAACGCCTGTGCCTCTTAGGCTTGCTTGTTAGTTTGAGTATTCTACTCCATGAACAAGAAAAACCCTCCCATATTATAATTCAATTAATAGCCATCAGCCCTTCACTGCAGCCCCCGAAGCAGCCTACCTTGAAACTTGACCCTAAGCCACCACTAAAAGGAATACAACTCAAAGGTAGGAAATCGACTCATACCAATAAGACTGAAAATGCTGATTCTAATACGGAATCTTATCGTAAAGAAATCAACCAACAAGGTGCGAACTCTCACTAACAAGAATGCAACTAGTAATATGGGAGTGGGAGACTATGACTATAAACTCAGAATCAAAGGAATAGGAATAACCCAAGTGAGCGGAGGCCCAAGTCAGACTGAGTGCTCAAGGGCTAAGAATGAGCTAGTGCACTAATGAATTGAACTAATCACCGGGGCCAAGCAACGGCGTGTGTTCGGGAGCTAGCCAGTCGATCAGAATCAAGTCCTGTGTTCGGGTCCAGTCAGAAAGTAGAGTTCCAGCCCTGAGGTTAATGGTGCTAATCCCTAGTTAATCAGTATTTGTTGACAGCTGGTATAGGTGTATAGGGAAGGAAATCCTGTTTTGTTTGAGATACAGGATCCGCTGCTGTAAGAGTGAAGTCTACTTATTTACTTAAATCCGCTAGCAAGTTATGTCTTATGGCCAGTACTAATACCATTCATATACTTACCAGTACTAAAATACCATCCAGTGCTCTATACCAACCTGTTACTCTTATACTCTATTCTAGTGCTATTACTATATGAGGAGTTGCGGTAAACCCTTGATCTTACCCGTGTCTTCAGAAGGAGAGGCCCGTTCTGTTCTAGTTTCATCGTATACAGGAACAGGCTAAAGTCATAGGTCTGCGGGAAGGGAGAGAGGTTCGCCCAGTTCAGAAGTCACCTATCAAGTCAGAATTCCAGTTAGCCAGAGGTATTCTTGCCAGCAGGGCCGCTATGTTCGTTGATTCAAATGGACCAGACCACTTATGGAATTTCCTACTTTACTTGTTCTTATCCTTGGCAGAGAGGGGAGACTCGCTCCTAAACTAGTTTACTTAGTTCCATTAGTTCAATACCGGCTATCTATCCTGAGTTGTGTAATTATAGTACTTTTCATTAATTCTTTCCTCATTTGTTGACTGCTTTGACTAAACTTATTGTATTATATAAGAAAGAAGGTAAACAAACAGAATCCTGAGCTGTAGTGGTCTCGATGCCACGGCACAAACAAGAAACAAGTCAACTACTGAGGCCAAGCAAAAACTACTGATCTAAAGTATTGTGTTGGTGCCAGGGTGCTTTAGAGGTCGGGTATCCATAAGGAATTCGAGGTCGGGTCGGCAGCCAATAAGGAGAGAGTGCTTGTTTCTAAGGTCAGAACCAACAGCAAGTGGGGGAACTAATAGGGAAAAGGCGGGTCCAGGGTATTTCATTTACATGCTTTCTTTGCAAGTAGCGGGGAGAGAGAGGCTAAGTCCAGTCCTGGTTGCTAAGGTAGCTAAGTAGAACTTTATTGCGCGTATAAGAGAATAGGGCCCTAATACATAATTGCCAGCGCATTAGATACTAGATATTTTCATTAGATTGGGTAAGATCTATCGAGCAGGCCATAACACATAATTCGGGAAGGAATGTGCTTTTTGCGCGCGGGAAGTTGGCTTAGAAGCGGGAAGGATAGGTGGGCAAGGTTCTAATTCTCTACAAGGGACAGGTCAAGTGCCAGTTCTAGTTTCATCCCGAGTTTCAATAGTTTGTCTTAGAGCGGTTCGAGACCTTGCGAGTTTACAGTCATGTTCAACTTGGAGAATGGCTAATTACTGACTCGAAAGTATGTTCTACGGTATATTAACCTAGGCATATTAACACCTAACATCTTAGGCCACAAATTCATTCATTTATACAAGCGATATGTAAGGGAGGCAGGATAGGTAATTACAGGAGCGCGGCGAGTTATGAGCAAGTCAAGGGAACTCAACTCTCAACTGGTGCCTATGAGCCTGTAGTTACTGATCCGATCTTTGCTTCCCTAGCTCGAAAACGAACACCCTTGTCTGAAAGCCCTACTACTTACTTGTATTCTGTAGCTGCCTGCTTTGACACTTTAACAGTTTCTATTCATTATGTAGCTACTGGTCCGTGGATCCTTACTTTGCAGCACCTAAACCAGTCTTAGCTTGGTTTCAACCTATAACTACCTCTTCTATGAATGAGTGGGTGCACCGGGCCTTAGGGAAGCACACTAACTCGTCCACGCAAGGATCGAATCGGTAAGTCGCGGAATGGAGCTGTCAGGTCCTAACGCGCAACATGAGTAGTAGCTTGTTGAATGCAACTCAGCAGTAACAGAATCGGAATTGAACTCCTTAGTCAAAGAATCAGAATGGCCCGCGAGTCGAGGTATTTTACTACTGTATCAAACTTATTATCCCCAGGGGTTTAGTCAACTTCACTGGTTGTTGCTAAGGTGAACTTCTCATCTCACTACCGGGGTTTTGTCAACTGCTTGTCCGTATGCTTGTTTCTGGATTTGGAACTAGCTTCTGTACTTGATGACTGGAACAAGACTGGAATTGCTATCAGCCTAGTAACTACTAGTGGAATTAGTGGAATCCCGGCCAAGTAACTACAAATAGGTACTCGAAATGATCTAATGGAAATAGGTAATTGAACAGGACTACTTTTATTCAACGAACCCCGCGGAGACCTCCAACTCAAAGGTCAAAAGCAGAGGCATTTTCTAGGTATGGAATTAGAACAAGCTTAGGCGCTAAGAGAAGAGGTTAGCAAACAAAGTCTCAGAAGCATACATATTTAATTAGGACTTCATAATAACAATAACTCATTTATTACTTGTTATATGTTTGTGGATCAGAGGCTGTGGAGGCAGTATCAAAAAGTAAGGAAGCAGCGCCCTAGGAAAGTATAGTTTTGGTGTTGGCTAAAGTAAGGGTAGTTAGAGTGCCGGGCTTACTGGTTTCTTCATAGCCTTCTACTTACTAGTGGAATGATTTGTATTCCTTGTTTCAATTCTTTGATTTACAGGGTTCTATACCAAGTGCAGGAAGTGCTATGTCTTTACTTATAGATCCATCCCAGGTGCTCGATACGAAAGAGTCCATTACTACTGTTTTGGTGCTCCATACGAAAGAGTCAATTGAAGTGAAGGAGCTGTGGGATTAGAGTCAGAGGTAAGCGGGAAGTTGAGAATTGAACTCTACAGACATAGACTGAAACTAGTGAAAGTCAGAGACCAACTCAGAAGGTAGAAAGTAAGAGACACAACCGCAGAAGTGGGAATTACAGAATTAACTAGGCCGCTGGGAATACGGAATGGAAGAATTGCACTCAGGAGCCGGGTGCTCAATTGCCATAGGTATAGTATAGAGGTGAAGTGGAAAGTTACGTTCTTGCCCAAACTAGTATACGAGTAGTTTCATCCCTTGCATTAGGAGTGGAATCCATCCCCCTAATAAGTATAGGAATTCAACTCACCAGTAAGAAGGAAAGTGAGCAAGAGGAGAGGAAAGAAGAAAACAGTAAAAGAAGAAAACAGTAAAAGAAGATGTATTCTCATCGGAGGAGTTAAAGAGTTAGTATAGTGGAGGAGTGAAAGAGCTTGTTGTTACAGCCGCTACACATGAGTAGTGACTTGGCCCTTAGTGACTTGGACCGCATCTAGTATTTGGTTCATTCTTGTTGGTAGTAGTTGTTACTTGCCCTTATATTAAGTAGGTATAGTTGACTTAGGTAAGAGGTATAGTCGTTGCTTGGTCGTTAGTCGTTCAATTCTTCACTGATGTACTTATAGCTTAGCTTCCTGGCAGAAGCCTGAGTTCAAATAGTCTCTTGAGCACCAGAGTTGGGTTAGTTGAAAGAAGTTAATAGGCTAGGAAGGAAGTTAGTAGTTAAGTTATGAAGGAAGTTAGTGGTTATGAGGGAAGTGACTAGGCCTGCATCTTAGGCAAAGGCAAAGAAAGCAGATAGGGAGAAGAGAGGAGCAATAAAAGTCTTAGCTGACAGAGCAAGAGGCGAGGTAGGTAAGGGAGTCCAGAGTCGAGGTTTAGTTGACAGCTGCCAGTGGAATGATTTGCCAGTAGTTTAGAGAAGAGGTCGGGTAGGGTAGTAGTGGAATGAAGTGACTAGGCTCGGGAAGCTATGAAAGGTGTTAGTGCAAGTCCGGGTAGTGGTCCAGAGCAATAAAAGTAGTAGTTGATAGAGTTGAGGTCGCATCTAGTAGTAAGCATTTAGTAGAAGACTATGAATTGAACTAAGTAGTCAAAGGATGAAGCCTCCCCAGGGCTTGTTTGATTCTGTATTAGTGGGTGGCCTGGCTGACCTTAAGTTAATGGTTAGAGTCTTCAGACCGGGAGTCCTGTTCGAGGTAAAGGAGAAAGGGGAGTTGATAGTTGCTAGTGGAATACTGAGTAGCCAGAGTGAGATTAGCTAGTTGCCTGAGTTGGATGAGCTATAGTTATTAAAGAAGCTAGTAAGAAGGAAGGGAGCTAAGGGATTTCAGAATAGAACTAGTGGAGATCAGCTTAGAATGCAACTAAGAGGTGAGCTACTGACAACCAGACTGATCTGTAGGGTACTAAGAATCAAACTAGTAAATCCAATACTATACTTAGAAAGTCAAGCAAGAAGTCAACTATCCAGTAAGAATTCCACCCCTTATTATAATCCGTTTCATCTGTATTTGCTGTAGTAGTTGCCCCTTATATTAAGTCGGTATAGCTCTTTCAAGAAGTATTTGTTTCCTAGGCTAAAGGGAAGGGAGCTCCATAGTTTTCTTAGTTGCTTGGTGAATGGCACAGGTGAGGACAAGAATGAACCTAAGTGGTAAAAGAACGAAACAGTAGGGTAAGAGAATGGAACTAAGGAGCTAAGGAGTCCAAGCCTGAAAGCATGGGCAGTAAGACTGAAGCGGTGTCTACGGAGAATGCAACCGGGTAGTCACAGGTATAGATGGGTTTGGTGCTTTACCAGAGGAGAGAGAGGAAAGGAAGAAAAAACAATCAATGAGAAATCACAAATAATATAGAAGATTACTCGGAGATTACTACCCGAAGCTGCCGCTTTTAACTCGCTACCGCGACACATTAGTAGCAAAAACAACACTGCCGCGCAACATTAGTAGTTGCTTGGCGGTCATTAGAAGTTGCTTGGCCCCAATCAGTACAGACATAGTAGGGGAAAATAGTAGATAATTTGATCTATCTTTATTAAGGAAAACAGATGACACACAGAACCAAACCAGTGAGTGGAAGGCTAAGAATGAGACCGGGCAGGCGCAGAATGGCACTGATGAGTCTAAGGCTGATACCGGGTAGGCTCGGAATTGACCTTACTCGGGTAGGTAGGAAATACGGATGGTTGACTTACTTGCTAGTTAGGGAAAGGGATCGGTTCACTTTTGGGAATGATATTACAAGGGTCTAGTCGGGCATATCAGACAAGTAAGTATTAGTGAAAAAGTGAAAGACCAAGTCAGTAATAGACAATATAGTATTAGAATAAGACAAGATAGTATAAGAATAAGATAAGTAAGTAATAGTAATAGAATAGGGATAGCTTACCCCACATCTAACATTTCATTGAGTATACCGAGCACATGGTTTGTGGTTACTTCTTTCTTTAATACAGAGCTCATTCTTCTTTAACTCGATCTTGCTTCTCGACTCGCTTGCAGCTTACTTGATACTTACGCATTCGCAAAGAGATTCTCCTCATGATGAAACTTGACTTGAAGAAGCACCCAAAGAAACAATACTTTCAGGGAACTTTCTGCTTGCACCAACAACACTGGGATCGGGAGTACTTGAGTCAAAATTATTCAATGAAAAGCTTTAACTCCATGATGATTCTTAAAGGAGCAACCCACCAGACTAGCGACTAACTACTCGTCCTGTAACTAGGTAAGGAAACTCCATTATTAAAGACAGGAGCACCAGGAGCACGAGCACTAGACAATACTCGTACCCCAAGAGCCCTTTACTATATTACTCGCCAGACTCTCTTTAATGAAGCTAGAAAATAAACCAAGTAGTGTACTTTCACAACTTCCTAATGCGCCGAGTCAACTAATTCCATTCCATTCTTTTGAGTTTCCAGAGTTATCAATTCAATTATCCGGTATTTCACTAATACTTATATTGAACTAAGGTATTGCACTATAAGTGCTTGCCCACCTCTTTTCCTTGGTGAAACATTATACCTTGCTTGCCGAAACTTATTCTAGAGGTCTCGACTTTTGAAGTTGTTGACCTCGCTGTTCAAAGAGCCAGAGGAGAGTAGTCCAGAGCCAGAGGAGAGGCTTTGAAGCTATAAGTACTGAATTGAGGAATTGCTATCATATCAGCCAAGGAACGGATAGACTCAAAGAGTAGGTTCGGTTCAATGAATTGGAGTTCACAGAGCCGAGCCAGTAGTTGAGAGTTGAGGTCGGATAGCCATGGTTTACAGCCCAAACAAGTATACGAGTAGTACAGAGTAGACTAGAGCAATAACTCTATTAGTTTACAGAGCCAGAGGTGAAGTCGAACCATAAAGATGGTTAGGAAGAAATGAACTCTAAGGACAGTTTCTTAGTTTCATTAGAAATGCATTCAAAACTTCTACCGATCCGAAATACAGCATTTGAGTGTATAGAAATGAGGTTATCAAGTGGAAACCTGAAAGTAGTGGTGCCATAGTTATAGGAGGTCTGCAAGGTCAGCTGCTGTCGGGTCTGCATTCCAATTCTTATGTTTCTATAGGAGAGGAGAAAGAGTTAAAAGAACCAACCAGAGCAATGGGTCAGAGGTGTATAGGTATGGGAGAGTCTATAGTATAACCCATGTGTCTAGTTTAGGGGTAGGTTCGGGAAGCTGTTTAGGAGGTGGGCAAGTAGGAGTTACAGAATTGACCTCAGTAGTAACAGTATCAGTGTGCTTAGTATAAGGCTTTGAAGCTGGAAGCAAGGGCAAGAAGTCCCATGCGGATAGGCTGAGGATTCCCATAAGAAATATGCACTTCAAGGATAGGTCGGGGCAGAGTAAAGTAAAGGCAAAGAAGCAAGCTTGAGTGGCAGTAGGCAAGTAGGAAAGTTCGAATTTCACTTGAGGGTCATAAACATAAGAATTAGCCATAGGTAGATGAGCCATAGGTATAGTATAGAGGTCAAGTGGAAAGTGTAGTTCCATTTTCATAGAAAGTAGCGAGTGGGAGTTCACAGAGCCAGAGTTGAGGTCTGCAAGGGAAGCTTTTAGAGCAGAGACAGTAGTTGGCGATAGGGTAGACTTATGGGTTTGATGCGAGGGTAGTGGTAAAGTTCTTGTTGCATCCCAGTAGTGGTAGTCCTGTTCGAGTGGAATACTGGCCGCCAAGGCACTGCTAATGTGCCGCGGCAGGAAGCTATTGGACTAATGTGGCGCGGCAGTCCCTTCTTCTGTTTACAAGTATTGTAGTAGTCCTTAATCCCCAATAAGTAGTATAGTAGTAGAATCAGTAGTTGTAGCCAGAGGACAGGTCTAGTAGCCGAGGTTCACTCATAGGTCAGAGCCATAACTTGATTAGTTTACAGAGGTACTGTCACTAAGGGAGAAGACCGGTAGGCCTTGGTCAGTAGTAGTTAGTTTACAGAGTTAGATGATAAGAGACAGAGGAGAGGTAAAGTAAAGGCTTTGAGGCGAGGGTAGTGTCGTTTACTTACTTGCTTGTTAGGTTCTCTTTGGAATGATATTACTAGGCTCGGTGCTTGTGTTAAGCAAAGAAGGTTTCCATATCCGAACTCCTGCCGCTACACTTACTACGTTACTTGGCGGTCATTAGCAGTTCCTTGGTGGACTTCATAATAACTACAACTAACCATATTCTAGTTGTTTGTTCTTTACGGCTCTTTGCCTTTGTCTGCTTGGCCCCTGCTAGCAGTGTTTTCAATCCATCAGGTAAGTTATCTACCACTTCTTATTGATTTGTATGCTTTTTTAGAATACCACCTCTCCACAAACAAGGGATAGGCTTGGTCTCTCTTGAACACAGACCACCTCCTTTTTCTCCATGTACATCTTTTCACGCACCTCCTTAAAAGGGAAAAGGGTAGTAATTCGTCAACACATACTATCTCTCTCTCTCACATCTCTATGGAAAGTTTGCATGCATGTCCTCTATTCTCTGTCCACCTCTCAGCTGTACCTTGGTTTGAAGTCAGTTTCAGGTGATAATTGAGCCAATGTGTGGAAGAGCATTCCCAGTATGACTTGCCTAGCTAGTGCTTCTAGCGCTGTACTACAATTCCTTTACAGCAAGATTGCTTCTAGCGCTGTACTTTTCATTAATGCTAGTGCTTCCTATAACACAGTACATTATTCAAGCTAGTGCTTTCTAGCTGACAGTACATTACATTATTAATGCTAGTGCTTCTTATCTTACAGTACTTCATTAATGTTGTCAAAAACACTGCATTCAATCTTGCATAGGTAAGGGGTTCCATCTCTATCTGCTGAACGAGGAGCTTTACCCACCCGTAACCCGAAAGGAGGCTTGGAGCATGTTTGCGCCTCTCTCTAGTGCCCATTGATCAAAGTCCTAAGGGAAATAGAATCCCAGGAAACAGAGGCATCAAAGCCAAAGAGCCAGCGGTAGCACTCAATATGTTGTATAAGTTCAGATGCTAGGAAAACATGTTGTATAAGTTCAGATGCTAGGAAAACTCAATGTAGTATAAGCCTTTCCAAACCTCTTCTTCTCTTCCTATCTTTCTCCAATGGATGTGCGGGCGGGGAATAGCATCTGATACGATTTCGCCTTCTCCTAATTTTCTAGTATAGAGATAACCAATCTGACGGGGAGGGAATATGAATGAGATCCACAATGCCTTTATTCCGAACCGACCAAGGCTTCACTGTTATTTAGCCGTCCCATCACTAGCAGTTTAGGTTCAGCCACCGATACTGGTGCAAATAGGTCTATTCCGTCTTATTAGTCCCCTTCTGTCTCTTCCCTTGACTGGGCTCTGAGTCCTGATACCGAATGGTAGGCCCGCTCCACGCGATAAGAAGTCAAACAAGTCTTACTAGAGCCGGCCACTCTCCTGTCAAATCTTCCCATTTACCATTAATCCAAATCTCAATCTTGCTTGCTCTTTGCTTGCTTTCCGCTTGTGTTCTAAAGTGGCGAAGCGCTTCTGAAACAGAACAGCGCTTAGGATTTTCTCGAGTGAGTTTTGTTCCATCTTAGACGAATTCCTTTGCGCTTAGTAAGCTTAGCGGGGATACGGGGCACTATGGTAGGACGTGGCGTGGAGAATTACCTGCATTACGAGAATGGGCTTCATAGTAATTACATGGTTTAGAAAAGAGTCCAGGTACAGTTCCCCTTAGTGCTTTTTCCCTTCTCGCGGCAACAGGAACTCAAATAACTAGTTATTACGGCCGCCAAGTCCAGCTTTAGCCTTCTCGACAAAACCAAGGAGATATTCATGGAATTCCATGAAGGCAGGTGATCCAGGGCGACCGTGTGTTCTCTCCAGGTCGGAGGCAATGGCTTAGTTAATGATTCAGTGGTGAGGTGTTTGTTCATAGAAAGCAAGGCGTCGCTCAACGAGTTAGTTACAGATTATGATGGACTTGGATGCGGAGGAGATGATATCTAGATAGAGTATGTCTAGCTCAGTAAAGAAGAGTACGCGCGGCTTAGGCAGTGTATCGGATCTTCGGGCAACCGGCACATCCTATTCCGATCAACAACTGGGAGGTATGGCTGAGTGGCTTAAGGCATTGGTTTGCTAAATCAACATACAAGAAGATTGTATCATGGGTTCGAATCCCATTTCCTCCGGCACAGAAGTGGAACGGGCGCTAATAAATGCAGAAAAGACACTTTAGGAGAGTGGTTCAGGTAGCTCGGGCAAAGGAAACACTCATCTCACCTTGTGTCAGTGGTTCGAATCAACTTCTAAGCTAACGAAGCACACGCAAATATGAACTATGAGTCCTCTTACTCGCTCGCTCACCGAAACTTCCCGTCATTATTGACTTAGTCTTTCATTGAAGCTAGACTTATTGAACTCCTTAGTCCGATTCATCCGTTTTTCAAAAGATCTATCAAACTCTTTCATTAATGATGGAATAATAGAATAGATATATTTGGGCTTCCTTCAACTTCCATTGTAATTCATTCCGAAACTTCTCCCCCCAAAACAGGACTTACTAATGACTATCTACCAGTACCAGTAGCTTCTGCTTCACCCAGCTTTCCAGGCAAGGACATTCGGGTCTACTTTCCCTTTCCATCTTCTTCTGATTCTGTTACTTCAGCACAATAACCCCCATTTAAGATCTTTCCAAAGCTTCTTCTATTGTAGACAATGCTCGAAATCCAATTTGATTCCTTACCTTAACGCGTGGTGAACCCCTATATCCCTAAGTGGAAGCCACCAAGCGTATACTAGACAAGTCAAAGTCACTTTATGAGCAAGTCTGCCAAGTCTCCGGTGTTATTACTATTTCTGCTTTCGTCATGGCGGTAGGGCTGCTCAGGGTAAACTCATTTAATCTAATGGCAAATTCCCTATCTTGACTTACGTATGAACCGCATGTTCTATGATTTCGGGATTTCTCGTTTGATATGGCAGTATGTATACTAGCGTATTAGGTATATAGGAGTACCTTCTTTTCAGTCATTCTTGATAGACGGATTCCAGCTACCTTTTTAGTGATGACTTGGCCCTTTTTAGTGGGAAATTCCATTCCTCAATAGTTCCTTGGCTGAGTTACTTGTCCCGTACTTTTTCACTCTTGAAAGCTCTCAATAAGGAAACCTTTATTATGGCATGGTCCAACTGCCAATAACAGAACGACAAGGAGAAGGAACGTAAGCGGGACACGCAGTTTAGGCTAACTCACTACTTTTTTCTTGGTCCGAGTCAACTCGTCATTTCCGATTTCTCTTATCCTGATGACCAACTCATTCTATACTAAACAGGATCTACTCTTAACTAAACAAGATCTACTCTTAACTAAACAAGATCTACTCTTATTAAGAAAATCCCGATCTTGCTTCTGCTTCTATACGGCCGAACCTCTCTCTACCGACTTAGAGCCCAGCACCAAACCTAGACTTAAACAATCATTTCTTCTATCTTGCGCTGAAACAACAAATGGGGAATTCAATCTAAAACTTGCAGAGCGAAAAGTCAACCGGGAATCCTTCTGACGCCAATCGAGCTCCCTTACGCGCCTAATGAAATGGAACTTGTAAACTCCCTTCCCCTTCGCCTGGAAAGTGTCAGCTTACGCACAACGTCTTGCATCGACAAACTCACTAACTCATTACTGCTGATGCAGACAACAAAGAATCAAATGTATGGTCCTTGTTCTCCTTTCGTAACTCGCTAACTTGTTCCCGCTGCTTTTTACTTCAAAACAGTATACTTCATTATGACTTTATTATATAGAATGAATGTGCGTGCAGATCATGTTCAAAAGCTTTAGGCAAGATGTCCTTTACTTGTATCGGGGCGGGGGTCAATTCCATTCTGAAGTTCGGGATCGACCTTTGACTTTAGTAGTTTGAATCCCTTTGCTTTGGTTACTCTCCTCTTCAAGACGCACTCGCTTCAATTGATTACTTGTACCACTACTCAACAAGGGAAAGCTAGCCAAGTTGACAACACTCTGATGCTTCTTCTTGATACAATGACAGCACTGCTTCTATATACTCTGACACTGATTTACTTATCGCTTTAGAAGGAAGAAGGCAATAATCAAAGGCAAGGCAAGAAGTTTATTGTGTTAATTAGTTCAAGAGGTCGAACAAGAAATAGGAGTTACAGCCAACACCGATCGATAAGTATTGACGAACGATAAGTAAGGAAGTCTAGTTTAGTTCGAGAGCAAACTTGACATGTATTCTTATTGGTCTTGCTTGTTCCCCGAAGACAATAAAGCAATAATGTTTCTTCCCTATAGATTTACCCTCTTGCTCTGCTCTGCTCTGTCAACAATACCTTAATTCTTCTATGGCTACTATCTGCTCCCTTTCAAGCTTTATCCAAAGAGGGCCGGGGAAAAGCAAAGACGCATGATGAACTCGCTCTCGGCTAAGGATCGAGAGTACTTATTTATAGTGGCACCACCCAGCGTAGAAAACAGAAGGTGCTGAAAGCCTCTTCTACCGCACCACTCATTCGATAGATGGGAAAAGATCAGATCGATTCGAAATAGCATATCTGGAAAGAGAAGAGCGGAATGCCTCAAGCCCATCAAAAACGGAGGGAAAGCATTGGCAGCTCCCTTACTTGATTGGAAGGACAGAACGGACTAGCTCCA
The DNA here is from genome assembly GCF_036884655.1 of Musa acuminata AAA Group. NCBI lineage: Eukaryota > Viridiplantae > Streptophyta > Magnoliopsida > Zingiberales > Musaceae > Musa > Musa acuminata. The sequence continues at coordinate 400,596 of NW_027020760.1, forward strand.
CGACTAGCTCACCTCGCCCACTGGCTCAACTCTTAGTTTCAGTCTAACTTTCCCAGCTTTAAGTCTGATCGGATCTAGTTGAAGTCTTGTTGGTAGTGAGTGAAGCCTTAGCAGCGCTGGGTTAAGGCTAGATAGCAGTGGTGTCAGTCTGAGTCAGTAAAGTGCAATTCTGTAACTATTGATCGGTAGGCTCGCTTGGTACTGCTTTCAGGCTTGGTACTTGGCCCACTGGTTCTGGTTATTAGTAGCTATAGCCTTGCATTACCCAGTGGAATTCTTATATTGACTTCTTTTATTCCCTAGTTGGATCTGTAGGGTAGGGTATGCTGGTTTCATGAAGTTACTTGGCTTAGTTTATTATTCAAGTTCTAGGTCTTGTCTAGTCGTTACTTGGCTCATAGCAAATGAAGAATCTCCCCTATGATCTAGATACTAGGCCTCCACTCGGCTCTGTCTCTTTGCTCGGTTCTCACTTGATGGACTCGGAGTGTAGCGTTCTTCTTCCCGTAACCTACTTTCCACTTGACCCATTAACGGAAGGGCTGGAACTGGCTATTCCCCACGAGACTTCACTCGCATTCAAAGAGATTAGAAGCCCCTACCCCTGAACTACACACATGGGTTATACTACTGATTAATTGACTACTTGCTTAATTCTTCCTTTGCTACTTGCCCACCTCTCTTATTACTGGTTCCCTTGCTGGTTCCGTTGCCGATGTAGAGTTTCAGACCGGTCCTTGTAACAGACTACCGAAGTCAACTAATTCCTCTGCCTTACTAGCACTCCGAGCCTTACTAGAAAGCTTCCAACTAGCCAAGTAACTAAGGGCCAACACCATACCAGAAGTGAGTTAACTAAGATAAGATGTAGCTAATTGAAGATTTGTATACAATGGGGGCTGTAAGTGTGATAAGAATACTGGCTTTCACTACTGAGTGCAATTCTTTAACCCTACCTTCGAGCACCCGGTTCCTGAGGTCAATTCTGTAACACTCTACCACCTGCTTGGCCTTTTCTACTAGCTCCCTTGCTAGCTCCATTCTATAACTACTGATTGATGGGCAAGGGTCGGACTACTCGTATACATGTGGGGGATGGGATTCCACAACTAATGAAGGTGCTGAAAGCCTCTACAACTACGGGCTAGGCTCTGTCAACTAATTCTTCTTTCTGAACTTCAAGTCGAGGTCGAGTCTCTTTCAGTTACAGTCTTTGTCTACGAGGTGCCACTTTCTCTATATGGAAGAAGGAAGAGGTGTTGCTGTTCAATTAAGTGATGACTTTATAGCAGAGTTTGGAGAATCATCAGACAAGTAACTACGCTTTGAAGCTAATGCGGTTGGAGTGACAGATATATAAGTGGCACAGGACTAGGAGTGAGTGAAAAAGTAAACAAGCAATTCCACACTAGCTCTAAGAATTGGATAGTATAGTGTTACTTGTGTTAAGCAATGAGAAAAGAGATCACTTTTAGTTGCTCGTCTGCTTATGGCAACGTAGAATCTGATTCTTGCTTTTGGGGCTGTTGCTTCAACTCCCACTCTAGTTTCTTTACCCACAGAATATCCTACTCCCGATACGATACTGCATCTGTCCTTACTTTATCTGCCTTCGTATAGGGTTTTCCTTTTGATGTATTCCATTATACCAGAATGAGTTCAACGTGAGTAATATCATTCCACATTTGATTAGGTTCTCAGAGGTTAAACGACGCTTAAAAGACAAACTGGGCTCTAGCTCGCTACGAGTATCTTTCGGTTCTGGTTTTGTCAATAGGATCCGCATCTTCTCTCGGCACTGCTTATGATATTGATCTGGAAGATCTTTATTCCGCTTCCGATCCTTATTGAACTGAAGCTAGCTCTATAACTGGGGGCCAACGTCTTGCGCCGTTGCTTGGCGGTTTCATCCCTAGATGCTATATACTAGTTCTACTCTGTTACTCACTAGGTTAATTCTGAAACTACTTACCCCTAGGTCAATTCTGAGTAGCACGGGTTTGATTCTTATATTGACTACTGACTGAGCAGCTTTCTTATCTACCTCGACTCTGGCTACAAAGACAGATGAAACAGCCCCAACTTCTAGGGCAACTACTACTGATGGGACTGCTACTAGTATTTATCAGAATAGAGCCTTACTCTGCTGTCCACTCCCCGAAGTTCTCTTCAAACTTGAACTACTCCCTATTTGTCTTGCAACCTATTACCTGAGCCTGTCCTTACTTACTTGAAGTCTAGTCTATAGCTATTGTCTTTCAGTCCACCTCTCCCGTATATTAGTATGAAACCAATGCTACCAACAATGCTACCCACTACATGAGACACTGCTAACAAGGTTCGAACCAATACGACTCGGGCCTATACTGGGAACTCGGGCTGCCCTATTGCTTTTAATACCTTAGCTCGGAACTCGTTCTGCTCTGTAGTTGCTGACTTTTCTTCTTACTCAACTGCTTCTAGGGCTTACTCTCAAGCCTATTAGTTCCTCATCTCTTTCAACCTAGCACCACTGCTTCTAATAACAAAACTCGTATTCGAATTTCACTCACTTCATTATATTATTCATACGATCTGGGGCGTGTTCTCATGCTTTGAGTATTCTTTATCAGGTTTGAAAGTTCACCATCAAAAGTCAGGGTACCTGGCTAAGGAGAAGGAGACTAATACGAATATAAGAAATAAACAAATAACAAATAAGGAAGTAAACTACTATTAATTCTAATGGAATAATCAACTTGGGACCTAGCTACTCTTTAGAAGACTTCCTCCGCTATCAGCCTATGTCTCTTTGTTGTTCTAAGTCTCCCGATCTAATATCTGTATTTGTCTCTACCGCTCCTAACACCTAGTACATCTATCCTGTCTCTCAGCCTATATCTACGGGGGTCTAAAGTATTTCTTGACTTGCTTTGATTCTTTAACTCATACTTATTATATCGATACTCAAAACAGAGAACTCGACTAGTCACTCAGCCCTTAGCTATACAACTAGTAAACTAATATCGATCAGACTCTTATTACTATTGGCAAGGCAGCTACTACTGACTCTCAGACGCGCAACTCATCCTATTAGAATGGATCTACTGCTTTTCGTTCTCTAGTTACTGGCTTTTAGTCTACCATTACTCTATCTCATTCTACGACTAAAAACGATTAGGATCAAACCTGTGCTACCTATACAAAAACTGGGAAATCGACACCACTAATGGAAAGAGTAAAACAAAGTGAGGGCTCGCTACCGCTATTAGCTCACTGACGCGACACATTAGTAGTGTCAATAACTCCTGCCGCGCAACATTAGTAGTTGCTTGGCTGTTGCTGCCGTACAACGGCTTGCGCCGTTGCCCAAAAGCTCCTGCCGCGGAACATTAGTAGTTCCTTGGCCCGTTCCTTGTCTAGTAGTTGTTTGTCCCGTTGCTTGTCTATCCGTGCCTTGGTGGCTTCAATCGGTGCTTCCAAGCCTGATACAAGCGAGTTACAGACTGAAAGCACTACTAGCAAGCCTTAACCCAGAACCACTGCTTCTATCAGTGAATTACAGAATATACCTAAGCAGTCCAAGGCTATAGCTACTACCAGCAAGAATGAAACCACTACAAATAATAATATAACTCAAAAGTAGGAATACCAGAGCCAAGGAACTAAGGTATCAATTCACTGATTCACCGAACCAGTATCTTAGAAACCACCAACAAGGGATGAAACAAGGGATTCTGACTAGAACCATGAACTTAAGGGTAAGGGGCAGGATCGGTATTCCACTCATATGAGCAATTCTAACCTTCCCTTATCTGTATTCTTAACACCCGGGGCCCGGCATCAGATCTTATTCCGTTTAACTACATTTCTGGATTTCCGGGGCTCCTTAGCTAGTGTTCCTAGGCAAGTCGACAGGGAGTGAAAGAGTGCAGAAATAGGATTGAAGTCTGCTGCCACCCTTACTAAGTAGGGGCTTCGAAAACACTTACTGCTTGCTGGGTGACCAGTGTCTTGGCCCAGTTGAGTTTTAGGCCTTGTCCCCTACTAAATGAATGATTTCTTTTATTATATTATATCTTATTATTATATCTGACTTTGTTGCATGAGCAGAGGCAGACGAGGGAGGTCCATTCTTAATACACTACACTCTATCTCTTATCCTTAAGTGCTATAACAAGAAAAGTCCGACTAAGAATAAGGTACAATAGAGTATAAGTAGAAAGGAATAGATCTAGTGCATTAGTTTACACTCCTCTACTTATACAACTTGAAGGTATAGTAGATGACACTGATGGAATTGCCCAGTTTCCTTACAACCGGTATGAAACACTATATCCGGTCTGAAACACGAGGATTATGCCCTGACCTGACCTCGACTCGAACTTAAGAATGAAACGGGAAACTGCCAAGCTATTAGGCAAGTATACTGAGCAACTAACTACATCTGTCTTGTTCCCCGCCTAGGTTAGAGAGCCAGAGAGGGATGAGAGTCAAGTTCCAGTGAGAAGCCATAGGTACAGGAGCCATAGGTATAGAAGAACTTGTTACTAATGTAACTCATCGGGAGATTTGAATCGGTCACTAGCTGGGCAGTTGAAAGAGGTAGATTAGAGCCCAGTTCCAGTTCGAGGTCTGTTATGAAAGTGTAGTTTTTGTTTGAAAGAGCTGATATAGGAGCGAGCAGGTCTATGTGATTAAGAAGAAATGCACTAGAACAGCTTTGAGGGGGTTAGCATGGGTTATTCTATTAATTAAAGGAGTGAAAGAGGAAAGATGTCAGAGGTACAGGTACTAGATGTCAGAGGTAAAGAGGAAATAAGAAACTATATGTATCGGAGGAGTTCAAGAGTTTGCACTTCTAATAAGGAGAGTCAGATGTCAGCTGGTTGTTTACTTACCCAACTTCTCGGTAACACTGAGCCTAGTTATCGAAAGTAGGAATGGAAGGATGAAACAAGACAGACTACTTATTAGGTCTAAGAATGGAACTAAGTAGTAACAGACCGAAAGGCAGAATTGCACCCCTTATTATAATCCGTAACAGCCGGAATTGCACTCAGTAGTGCTAGTCTAGTCAAGAAGAATGGAACGCCTTGTAAACAAGTTCGAATGAAACTCAGAGGGGAGCTAGCCAGAAGCTAAGAATCAAACCAGTCAATCTTAGAATGAAACAAGTAAGAATAGGAATAGAGTAATTTTATATGTATTAATTCTTAGAGGACAGAGAGTTAGGTATGTGTTCTTAGTATCGGATCAGAGTTGAGGACCACTGAGTTATATAGTATAGGTATCGGATGGGAAAGAGCGAGCAAGCTTAGATGCGTGGGAAGGAAAGTAGGAATGCACATGTTACTAATAACTACGTTGGTTGGCGGTTAGCGAAAGCGAGGTTAACTCTGAGCTGAGTCCTGTAGAGGCTTGAGCAGGTATAGTGGCAGAATATCTTATACCCACAGCCTGGTGCTCTAGAGTTATGAGCAAGTCCTGTCTTTCCTACTTTAGAAGATAGGTATACCGAATTCAGGAGGATTTCCCATCAAACTAAAGAACCAACTAACTACTGGGGAAAGCGAATAAGAAAGAGAAGGAAGGGGCGAAACAAGGTTAGAATAGGGTGTCAGCAGCTGGGCTTGTGGAAAGAGAAGAAAGAGATGTTACCAGTTGCCAGAGGATAGGGTCGATAAGCAATTACGGAAGGTGGATTCCGTTAGCAGATAGGAGCCGAAGCCTACTGTTGCATCTTATAAGGAAGCAGTGCTAAAGTCATTTACTCGAGAAGAAGGAGCGGATACTAGAATTAGATACGAGGGATCGGTCTTAGACTCTTCCTGGAACTGTCACTGGGGCAGTACTCTCATCTAACTCAGGCAACCGAGCACATAGCAAGTAGGCAAGCTGCGGCATACAATCCGTTTTCACCAAACCCCAGTAGCTCTGTTCTTGTTGAAGACCTTGTTGCCAGAGAAGAGCCTGTAGTAAGTGGGTCTGCTCCAGTTCTTGCCCTTAAGTAAATGGGTGAGGCGTGTTGGTGCTGCCACTGTTACAGTTCTAAAGTAAAGAGTGAGAGTTAGTTCGGGTCGGGCAAGAAAGTGAATTACTTGTTCTGTTTCGGGAAGGGCCAAGCTTAGTTGTTAGTTGGCGCCTACTTGTCCAGTAGTTGTAATATACTATATGAATTCTTATTCCTGGCAGTAGATTCAAAGTCAAGAAAGGAAGCCGAATCCATCTATACACTAGCTGTGCCGAATCCATCTATACACTAGCGGTTAAGGCAAAAGTGCCCTTCAATACGAGGTCGGGTAGGCTGGCGAACACTGGACTTAGTTAGAGGCTTTGAAGCTGGGTTGTATTGGTCAGTAGAGTTCTATTCTTATCTTAGTACTACTGAAACTACCTTCTGAGAATTAATACCAGAGTGACTTGGCCCCCCATTAGTACAGGTACAGGCCTAACAGAAGAATCAGCAGCTGTTCGAAAGGAAGCAGTTCTCAAGGGTGATTCCGAGTGTCCTGGCAGTTGGCGAGTTGATTGAGTCTGCAAGCCCAGTTTCATCTTAGCCTAGGTCTTCTAGCCCTTCAGTTAATGGTGATAGTTTCTGTAATTAAGGGCACAGGATCGGGTACTTCCATTCCAGTTGCGAACATATACGATTTCATCTTCAGAAGTGGAATGTTCCGAGTCAAACCTACCTGGAGTGTTTACTGGTTAGCGAAACTTACAATAAGGGCCTCTGCTTCTCGCCAAGTAGTAGTCCTGTGTAAGGTAAGGGAAGGAATTAGGGTATGGAGTGCTCTTAGTAGGAATTGAAAGTAAGAGAAGAGACAAGACTCTACACCAGGGCAAGATGCTAGATCCGCAGTTTTCTACTTACCTGGTTTCGAGTTCTCATATTAGTAGTAGCGGTGTCAGGCCAGGAGAAAGTCAAGACAGAGTTAAAGGCATTAATTAGAGAATGTTGCTTAGGAGCGTAGGAGTTAGAGCCCAGAAAGGGATACTTTAAGGCAGGAGCGATAGGGCATCCAGTAAGGCTTATAAGTAGCAAAGACAGACTCAAACAAGAGATAAGTAATGAAAGTCGGTGATTTCCGTTTGATAGAAAGGATAGTAAGAGTCAGAGGCTAAATACAGTTTTTAAGTAGTCAAGAGCAGACTGATCTACAGGGTGGTTAGAATCGAAGAAAGTCAAGATAGCCTCGTTAGTATTAGCTAGAGAGTCTAAGTTCCGAGTCGAGGTCTTGTTGGTAGTTTTGTAATTCCTTAGTCTAAGTAAAGGTATGAGTTCGGACCGATGAGTTGGATTCCCGGGGTAGTACTTAATTCTGTATTTTCTACTTCAAAGAAATGGGCTAATAGTGCTTTTTCACCTAAGAAGGAACTACTAATCAATAGTAAGCCAGAGTTCCTCTTTTACTACTATGTGAATTTCTTACTTTTTTATATCATAGCAGGAGCGAGGAACAAGTGTAGTTGATCCTGGTTGAGAGCACCCTCAGATTGGAGCAAAGGTTAGAAATGCACAAATCAGAATGAAAGGTGAAGAAGGGCCTAGGGGACTATTTTCTCCTGTGTTAGCAGTGTTGGGTTCCTTATCGCCATTCTTGATTATTATTATGGGTATGCTTAGCGTAGCCTGGTATCATGCCAAACTTATTAGTTGGATCTGTGCGGGCACTACCCCATTCTTTTACTACTAACTCCGGGGCTGAAACAACTTAAGCCAATACTTTAACTCAACACTAGGGGATCCAACACCAATAATAAGGATTTACACCACAAAGAAAAGAGAAAGATAGAAAGCTGAGACAGGGAAATCAACTCGGGGAACTAATTCTTTAAATACGGCGGGGGGGTTCGGATCTTAGTTTGACTTACTTCAATGACTATACTTATATTTCGCCTTGCATTCCTGCTTGTCCACTACTTTATTGATTGCATTAAGAACCCGACTCAAAAGTCAGAATACGCTGACTGCTAACAAGGAATCGAAACGGGGCTTCTCACTATCAACACTACAGAAGTGATGTTCGAGTCCACCTCTCCTCTTTACTTGTTTATTGACTTATTCAATTCAGTATTCTGTTGACTTCTATTAATGTAATGCAACCATTAATGAACTTATCAAACCACTTTCTCACTTCACGATAGCTCTTGTTCCGGGTGTGATGGACCTGAACTTCAATACATCAATGCATGTGCTAGGTACTTAGTAACTACAGTCTAAGAAGCAGTAAGATAATACTCAAGCTAGGGGGGAGGGCTTTAGGCTAGGAGAAAGGAAAGCGAGGCTAAAAGCGGGGAGTTGAGGAGCAAAGGTAAGCTTATAGTGTTGAGTTGGATCCCTACTTTACAGTTTGTGACCGAGGTGGAATTATGACTTAAGAGTGGTTTTCTGGTACTACTAGGGATGATTCCTACTTTGGGGGTTGGCTCTTAGTTTCGCTTTTGTTTGACTATTGTAACTAATGAGGGGAATTCTCTGGCCTTGCCCCGGCCCGCATTATGTTGCTTATTATTGGAATTATGTATTTCGGGTATTACTCTGTTTCTGTGGACAAAGCCTTACTTGTATTCATTTCACTCTCTAACACTTACCGTTGATCCTGGCTTTAGCTCTTCTACTCTTGGCTATAGGTCTGCTACTACTTCATCCAAGTCTGACTTTCCTTGGTTCGGTCTTACTATACGCTTAATCATTCTCATAGCGCTAGGCTCTATCCCAGTACTTGTTCTTTAAATACCTTAGCTCGGGTTTGGGCCTACCGACCTTACACTACCATGCCGATGCTCTTTGCTTTAATCTAGTACATTTGGGGCGGGTCCTTATTCTTGTCTTGCTTGCCTGAATTCTTTAGAAAGGAATGGGACTAAGTAGTATAAGTAGAGCTAGGCAAGGGAACCATCAAGGTCAGCTGTTCCGTCAGAAGGAGAGAAGGGAAGCAGCTCAGTAAGAAAAGGCACATTAACCGAGTTACTTACGGAATCCCTAAATATGTAGGCTGACTACGGCCTCAGAGATGATTAGGCGGGGACAGGATTCGAACCTACTGACTGTAATGGATCTATCAAGGCTTTTCTAGCGAAGTCAATCAATGAAAGGTGTTTTTCTACTTTCCCTCAACCATTGTAGTTAGACGGATATCGAACTCCTTCAAGGATAGAAATGTAAAGCCGAGCGCAGGCGTTTTAGGGATTCAGTGTGGTCGTCCTGTCCTGAGAAAGGAAGTAAGGCAGAGAAGAGAGACGCGGTCAATTCCGGCAGCGAAGGATTTAGCCATTTAGGGGATTCTTGCAAAATACAATGACTATGCCCGTGTAGAACTGCCCGCAGAGGTTGGAACGTCCCACAAACGTTTAACGCTTCAGAATTTAGCCATATTATGGACACGAGAGCGCAGAAGGCGATGGTTTAGAACACAATAACTCCACCAAAATGTAAGAGGATACAGGGACGGAATCAACAGCGGATCCATGAGTCCAATCCACTTTATTCCATCCAATTGCATTGTAGTTGCAAAGAGATGGTACTAAAATCCTTTCATTCAAGCCCATTGCTTATCCACCTTGACTTTCATTGCTCTTCTTGACCTTATCAAGTTTCTCGATAGCGATAGCCGCCCGCTTGCAATCAGTCAGTTCAGAAAGGACGGAATGGAAAAACCAACCCGTATACTATAGCCCTTTCCTGTGCCTAGTTAGTCAAGTAGGTATATCGCCTGATCTAGTAAGTAGTGAGACAGCCCTTTAAAGCACGCACTGGTTTCGAAATCTTATCCCAACCACTCTAGGAGAGCTTGACTCCAGGCTAAATAAAAGCAAAGCAGAATGCCGTACCTGTGGAGATCCATGTACTCAGCTATTCCCTCATGCTTCGGCAAAAGCTTTTCTTTAGTATTCCTAGATGGAAGGAAATGTCTTCCTACTCATGCCTTACCTGGCATTACCTGTCCGATGCTTTCTTTTGTTTGTATATATTCAGACATATTTCTCTTTCTCACTCTGGATTTCCCTTTTCTTGCTGAACACTTTTCGTACAAAGATGGAACCTCGATTGGAATTAGGCTGTAAGCAGAGTATGACTGAACCCACCTTTGAATTGGCTATTTCCTTAGAGCTTCTTATTACAAAGCAAAGCTTCACGCTATACCGGATCGGGTGGATAGGAAGGTCTTCTAGGATTGATTGGAATTTCCCACAATTAAAGCCAAGGCCTAAAATCCCATTCTTTGCTTTTCTAGAGTCAACTACCCATCGGATTCTAAGCATATATTTGGCTTTGATTGAAGCCTTCCCTCTTGATTCGAATAGTCTTTGATGTCATTTATGACTTATGTATGTACTTTCATCTCCCCCTTGTGGAAATTATTTACTTAGCCATATGCCATATTAATACATCTATACCAGATGGATGCGTATTCTCTGACACAGGAAAGTATGAAATTATAGGTATGCTTCAAAGGTTACCTCATTTTGATTCAAAACTCCGATACGGTAGAATCCATACTGACCCTTGGAATGAGAACGTGTAAAGAAATAAGGGTGAGCTGGAGCAGAATCAAGCGCATCCCCACTTCCTAGGCGCTTTCAGGAAAAGAGGAAAAGCTCATAGGCACAAAAGAAAGGGAGTTGTGATGAAATGGAGTTCTGTTAGCCTAGAGGATAAGAATGGCTCATTAGTGAAGATGCCGAGAATGGCCGTGGGGATTACCTGCTTTTGTTAGAATCTTTTGCAAATGCATGTGCGGTCGGGAATGATTGCACATTAGTATTAGTAAGGGAAGACAAATGTTCACGCGGCAGGAGCCATCCCAGGGATGGTACAAGTGGAAAGACGCTATTTGAAAGACCCTTTGGTCCGCAGCCCTCTGATCCCTTGCTCGCCCAGGCCTGCCGGTACAATAAGAGAATGAGGGAGTCGGGGCACAATAAGAGAATGAGGGAGTACTTGATTGTGCGTGTTGTTTACTTGCGTGTTAAAGGGGGTGATTTTAGCCGCTCAGTGGAACCAGACCATTCCACTTGCCATTTGAACTCACCTAGGATGCGATCGTAGGGAGCTTCTTTTAATCAGATCAGCAAATCCTTGTTTTTAGTTATTTGGTTAAGCGTGAGCAGCGTGGGAAAACAAATACGCTTCTGCTGGAAGCTGACTCGATACGGACTCGCCATGCTTAGGAAATAGGCGGTATTATTCCTTCTCAAGCGCTACGCCCCTTTGTGAGTCTTTAACCGTTAAGTGGGAATAGCCAAATATAGAGTCCAAATCCTCATATGTGATGAAAGCTTGCCCGATTGAAGACAAAGTAGAACATCCTGAACGAACTGCTTTCCTTAAACCCTCGTAAGGTATCTATCTCTATCACTCGTTACGCCGAATCAATAAACAAGCAACTAGAATTATCTATCTATATCTTCAACGCTTCAGGCGGGTGGCCTAGCGAACACAGCAAGGACTTACACCATATACTCAGTGCCCCTAAGAGATGTGGAATTCGACTATCCCTCCTTCCATTTGAGTGAGACTAGACGGATATCGAACTCCTTCCCCGTAATCCACTTCACTTGCAGAACCGATTGTCTACTTTCATTCTTATGCTTAAGATCTAGAGTCAAGAGACACACAAACACCGTCAATATATGCTTCACACACCGCCTAGTAATAGTGGGAATGCGATTGTGGAGTCGATTCCGCTTCAACATACGATATAAGTGGAACAGGGCGAACTGCAGGATACTCTACTAGGAAGGAGCAACTACAGCATCAACACAAGGATGCGAAGGAGCAACTACAGCATCAACACCAAAAGCACTTAAGGGCATGTACTTTCTTCATATCGCTTAATATGCTAGTTTGGCATAAGAACTTTTACTTGGATTCGGCTTATGGAACTCTACCAGCTATAGGGGGACATTAAGCAATGTAACCAACAAGAAGAGTTGTTACCGATCACACTACTTACGAATTCCCTATCTTTCTCTTTTCCATCAGATTCTCCTGCTTATCTTATGATTCTTCTCAAGATCTTGCTTCGCGCCAACTCAATAATATAAGAATAGGGTAAGCATATAGCGCAATCTAACCTTGAATTGCAGAAAAGAAGAACAGTTAGATAGTTGGTTACTGCTTTTTTGACCATGTGCTCGATAAGAGAGATATGAAAGAACTGTTTTACAAGGTGCTTTAGGAGTTATCAGATCTGCTGCTTCTACGCAAGAAACAAGTGTTGTGGCTCTTATATCATAGTAAACAAGTCAGATATTAGGCGTAACTCGCACTCACTGAAGGGACACTTTTCCGTAAAGAAACGCTTGCAGATGATTTCATACTTAAGCATTACGTGGGTCAATATCCGTTTTCAGCTAAGTGAGCGACTCTCCTTACTTAGAACTGATCTCACAGCTTTTGATCTCTATTCTTCTCCTTATCAATCTTCTGCTCCTGGTCTTGCTCAAGCTTCTGATCGATACTCCTCACGAACTTCAGGGCCAAGCAACGTATAGACATGTATAGCTAAGGAGCTCAATACGGGGATGTCGCCAATAACTGGAATCGATAGCCATTACTAGATTCCTTCCCTTCACTTTACTAGATGATTGCCCTCACTCGGAGCTTATAGCAGGACAATTACTTCACTTTCATGCTTGTACCACTACAAAAGGGGCTTGAGAAGGCCAGGCAATTCCATCCGTGTCATAACACCCATTTTCCACAAATCTTATGGGGCGGGGATGGCTATAATCTCTCATCTCAGACCTGAGAAGCTGTTCAAATGTATTGCCCATAAAATGATTCTTAGCGCTCTTCCTCTAAAATACTCATTTCTTTATGCTATTCCTTTCCTTAGATTTCTATTTCTTATTCTTTGTGCTCCTCCTTTCCTTAGATTTATAGAATTGACCCTTTTATACCCTTCTACTTATTTCCGGTTTACCCTTGACTCTTGAACTGGGGCAGCTGACAGCACTCCTTCTTGCTTAGCTCTTGTAGTTTAGTTGCTCGTTGGGGTCAAACTTGAAGTCCACCACCCTTACCAACCTCTCCTTTCATGGAACTAGAATACCCGACTTCTTCCCCGAACCCATACTGAACAACTTTAGTAAATCCCTAAGCCCTTGTGCTCACGGTACTAACGCGAGTTCTTTTACTGACTCTGCCCGGTCAACTCATTCACTTAAGGCTTCTAAACATAGTGGCTTAAGCTAAAGGAGTTTATGCTTGATGGTTCCCTTACTGGCCCGACCTATCCTTTCCGTTAATGAAGACAGGCTTTCAGCACCTTATTTCTTCGTCATGGTTTTGATGCCCTAAGTCCACAAGATAGGAGAGGCACAAAGACATTTCTTTCATGTCAGAGAGGGGATTGTTTCAATTCCGTATTGACAGGATCTAAGCTCACCTTACTCCGTTTCCATTCCTGTTCCGGATCAGAGGCAGAGGAAAGTCTAGTTCAAGGATAGTTTGGTGGAGAAGATATCAAGATTCAAAGCTTTTTAGGGTATCAAGTCCAGGACCCGTATAGGAGTGAGCTGAGCGGGTAAAGTCAAGTTATGGTAAAGAATCCATTGGCTACGAGAGAATGAGAGAGTACACAGGCATAGAATAAGGATCGGACGGAATAAGGATCTTATGCTTCAGAGCTTCATAGAGAAAATGCATGTTTAAGTAGAGTTGGGAAGTCAGCGGCAATCAATGAAGTTGGACTAGAATCGTGTATATAAATCGAATTGAAGACAGAGTAGAATGCGAAGGCGCAAGGAATAGTATAAAGTAAGCTAGAATTACGAAAGAAAAGTATTGTTTGTTAACCTTTAGCTCTAACACCACTTGAAGTTCCTCATTGAATTGATTTCACTGTTTTTGTTTCTTGCTCCTTCCTGTTATGCAATAGTATGAGAGTTTTTCCATTGTTTGTTGATCCGCTAAGTTCCGTGTTAGGAGTTTTCTCATAATCCATAAAGTCTCTTGGGTCCCTACAGCTCTTTGTAAAGTGTTTTTCGGGAGCTGGTATACAAGTTGTATGTTCAGCAAGAGAGTCAAATTGAAATGAAAAAGGTGATCTCGCGTAAGGAGTTATCTACGCAAGCGAAGTACCCGATAGGAGATTCCAAAGATATGAATACAAATAGAAAATACATGTCATTCTCGTCAGTACTTGAATGAAGCCAGTTATCTCTGCACTCGTCTGTACTTTCCTTTCATTAAGCCTAAGTAGAGGATATGGTCCATAAGCAAGTATAAGCAGGTAAGGAAGAGGCCAGATCTTCAGCAGCATAATGTCCTGGATGGTAATATTCTAACAAGGTTATATGCTGGGTACCTCATTTAGTGCAATACTGCTCTCACTGCCAACACAGTGAAGGGAGAGTCGGCTTGTCTACTTGGCTGTCCGGCTTGCTTGTCTGGCGGACCCATTGAACTTAAGGGCAGCTCGCTTCTTATCCATCTTCTGCTGTAACTACTCCTGCTACAGTTTATTAGGCTTCTTCTATATATGATGAAACAATACTTTACGTTTCCTTAACAACCCAACAAAAAAGAGAAAGAAAGCCCAGCACCTTCACAGGAACCTCTACGATATCTTCCACTATTAGCCCTATAGCTCCGCTCTGGACTTACCCTTGCCTTTACCTGAAAGCAGTGGTGCACTCTCTTCACAATCAGCAAGCCGTTGCGCGTAAGGAGTATAGTCGGCCAACACGGCTTCATCTCTTTCTCCCTTGAGCCAATAACTGGAATTGCTGCTTGACCATCTTCTAATATTGGGCATACTTACTTGACTTTTATGCTTGAATTGTACCACTGAGCACTGAAGCCTGAACAAATACCACTTTCTAGCAACTTCAAGAATGGAATGAAACCAACCCTTCGACCACATTATAGAGATGATATAGAAATTGAGAATATTACCTAATATATACTGCACTTTCGACTTGACTTAGTTTTGCGAGTTGGGGACAATGACATCGATCCTGTAGAAATTCATAGGGTACGGGCGAGTCAAGATAAGTCGGCTACTGGCCTCGTTCTCGAAAATAGTGACACATTATATAGGCCCTGACATAGAGCTATCAATAAAGGACTAACAGACAGGGCTTGCGACTATTGCTGCCCTAAATAAGGTTTCCAAAACATATAATGTAACTACAAAACAACATACCTAAATCATACCGAAATCGGGTTTCCAAAACTCAATCTTACCGAAGTGGGATTTCCTAAATCATACCTAAATCGGGTTTCCATTGCATCTATGAGTTATTGAGGATCAGAATAAAGACAAAACTACGGAATGGTACTTTCCAATGGGCAACTTTGGCGGGTGTATTGCGTAGGTAGTCGGGCGCTCGACCCTAATACAATGAATGTTATCTGTCAATTTGAGCACAGATTTCCCTCTGAACTTCCTATGCTGACTCCTATCAGTCTATTACAGATGCTTACTTCTATATTACTGATGCTTACTACTATAACGACTAAGAGTATATTACTAGATGCGCTAGCCTCATACGCTACTAATAGATGAACTCTTTATGCCAATTATGAACTGTCTAATCTCACTTTATGCAATTATGAAGGGACCTAGACTTCCCTATAATGAGGGATTCCATCACAACTGGAAAGAATGGATTGAGGCACCGACACCTGGCAAGTGCTACTTGTTCCTTGACTTTCTACTTTACCGCTACATGGGCTATCCGCACCCGAACTCTAATAACCAATTGATGCTTCAGATCAAGATCCATCTTCGGCTTCTGGTTATGCTCTCTAGATAGTACCCGTGTCTAGCGCATTTGTAGTAGTTGCCCAGTCTCCGGTTTCTCTTAATAATTCAACAAGTCAGTATCCGGGTTCCACTTTCTTTGGGTGCTTCCTCTGCGATAAGGGCGTTGGATAACCCATGTGTTAAGCAATGAGTCAATTAAGCAGGGCAGCTTTATAGATGCCTTTGATGCGAGGTATCTTCTTTAGTCTAGTGAGCATTGAATAATTTCATTTCATTTGAAGACATAGGTCTAGGAGCAATACAATAGAAGAGGGATAGGGGTGCCGAGTAAAGCAGTTATCCTTTCTTTAGAAAGATAAGATAGGCCATGTGTTTAAGTCAACAGCAGAGACGACAAGCTACTTACTGAAGAATGGAATGGAATTGAATTAGTTTCCGACTCCCCGGATAGAGTATCTTCTTCTATCTTTATATAGGCACTCATCCTTATATAGGGGACTTATCGCTAGGGCACCTAGACTCCACTCGCCAACCCCATTCTCGGATATTAAACCACATTCTTTGAACCACCACTGCCATGTAAGATAGAGATTGGTAACCAACCTAGAGTGAAAGGCTTAACCGACACTCGAGCCTGTAATGGATGAAACCCCGAACTCGGAGCTATAGAAGGCCTAATACATAATTCGGGAAGGAGCGGTGCCAAGTAGTTGAGTAGTCCTGTTTCATCAGTATTTGTAGAAAGAGGGAAGTCCTGTGTTCGGACACTAAGTAGTCCATAAGTAGTCTTTACAGAATTAGTTGACAGAGCCGAGCCTGTTGTTGTAGAGTTGAGGCCCCAACTAGTTGTATTATAGTCTAGTGGTCTGGTCCTGTTTCATCTGTCTTTTAACCCCGAGTTTCATCTTATAAAGAAGTTGTTTCAAGATCAGACTTAGTTGAAAGAGAAAGAGTGGAGGTCGGCTTGGGAAGCTATGAAAGTTACGTTCTTGCCCCTTATAGTAGTGTAGTGGTAAAGTTTCATATCAAGTAGTTGTCCAGTGGAATCCCCAACAAGTATACGAGTAGTTAAGTCTAAGTGGTATAGTAGTAAATAGTACAGAGCCATAGTTTAGTTCGGGTCGGGCCTTCAGATAGAGTTAGTTCGGGTCTGCAAGGGAAGGAATGAAAGCTATCAGGCAAGGAAGCGAGGGATTTGAAGTCCATTCGTTGGTAACTAAACTCATTCTCATGCTTCTATGCGGTACTTCTTTAAACTAGTCCTGACGAATAAGTGATGGTGTAACCGGATTCAGTAGCTTGTCTGCTCATATTCTTTCTCTTATTCTTATATAGGAGAACGGATTCCAGAGAACGGATTCCACTCGCCCAGCAGAGCCAGAGCCGGCAGTAACAAGAGAATCCTTAGTGCACGAAGGAGAGTCCGGAGAGGCTCCTGTTAAGCGCCCCAAGATCAGAAACAGAGGAATGAGGGAGATCCGATAGAATGAGGTCACACTTCGTGCAGTGCTCTTAACTAACCCAGTAACCAATGCTATAAGGCAAGCTACGTATACAAAGGCAAGAACAGCGAGGTGAATTCCACATTTGATTAGTTTACCATGGCTTAAAGTGGGGGGTGAAGCTGTTCCTAGGCAATTCCATTCTCTAGTTGACTTTCCTCGGTAGTCAATGCCCCAACTAGTAGTAGTCCCGACCCGAACTCTATTAAAGCTTGGTTTCATTCTGACTTAATGGAGTTTCGTTTGGCCCTTATAGTCAGTTTGTTTGACTTTCATCTGTCTTTGTAGGGGCTGATATCTCACTCGAACAGCATCTCCTCTCTGTACTTTAACTCAGTAGTAGTTAGTTTCATCCCTTTAGTACAGCTCCTGTTCTTGTTGACGAACGAACATACAGACTTTCGAGTAGAATTCTGATTTGTACTAGTTTGATTCATATACTAGGGTTTTTGAAGAGCACATTGGTATTTACCGTATTCATAACCCCTAGCTCAATCCTATTCTTCCGTTTCTTAACTATCTTAACAGGACTTGGTCTATATCTAATGGCAGCTGACCTCTTTGCACCTGTTCCTTTCCTTTCTACTTGCACTGCCGCTTATGATCCAGCTCAATCTTCGGGTTCTGATAAAGAACTGGAACTGTAAACTCAAAAGTGAGAATGGAATGGAATAAGAGTATACAAGGGGGAGGCCAAATAGAAGCTAATAGCTAGTAATCCATAAGAGAGGTAGGGTCGGGAAGCTGTTAGAGGAGAGGTATAGTCGCAAGACAAGAGAAGAGTCATCGGCAGGATCAGTATCAAAATAAGTAGTAGCACGGCAGGCTGCTCCGGAGTTATGAGGAATGTGAGCAACTGTAGCGGTAGGAGTGGAGTTATGAGTCTGTACGAGTAGGTAAGTGAAATACCTGTCCAAGATTCTTCCCCGTTCAAGAAATAACTTTAATGATGTAACTGTGTTGTGCGCTACTAACTCGGATGGAACTTCTCTGCTAGAATGAATGGGGTCGGATCCTTTCCTTTGATAACAACAAGTGCTCTGATCTGGCTCTGTAAACTACTCCTGCTCCTGTTCCTGTTCGAAAGTAAGGTTAAGGCTTAGAAGTAATGTATAGGTCGGGTCAAGTTTGTAGAAAGAGTAGAGCCTGTTGCAAGTGGGTCTGCTCCTGTTCTTGTTTAATACCGAAAGGAAGTAGGTAATCGGTGTTGGCTTAAGGGTAGTGATCCTGTTGCATCTGTATTTGTTGGTGACTCTAAATCCCTAGTTAAAGCCTATATCTAGTAGTTGCCGGTGCGGTGACCTGTTTGGCATTAGTTTACAGAGGAGTTGTATAGGAGAGGACCCATAGGTAAGAGGTCGGGTCGGGCCTTCAGATAGAGTTAGTTCGGGTCTGGTGTGTGTGTTTCATCCATATTTGTAGCGAGTAGCGCCTGTGTAGAGATACTTTCCAAGCACAGCTAATTCAGTAGTCGAAGTTGACTTTCCAATTAATGTAAAGGGTAGCTGAGGATCAAGATCTCTAAGACTTAAGTCAATCAAGTGTTGTTTCTTTTGAAGGATAAGTTGAATAAGCAGACAAGCAGAACCGAAGAAATCAATTAAGAGCAGTTAGTAACGAGTCCTATTTTCGACTAATCATCCACTAAAGGCAGAGGCCGTGGAGGCAGTCTAAAGTAGGGAAGCAGCCCTAGGTGGTGTTGCACAAAACAAGTCAGCAGCAAGAGAGGTTCGAGTGAAGAACACTGGACTTGGTAGGAGGCAAGGAAGCAAGCTTGATTCTATCTGTTCTTATATAGGATGACTGATCAGCCAATCTGAATGAAGTTCTAGGAGCTCCGGCCGAAGATCAAGGCAGCTAGGTAAGCTAGTCGTAAAGTTAGAATGCAACACAAAGTCCAAGGCCTCAACCCGTAAGTGACAGGCTATATGACCCGAGTCCAAGAACCAAACCAGTGCTAGCAAGAATGAGAGCGAGGCTGAGGCACCCAACTGTAAGAATGCAACACCGCCTTCCAATCCTGATACTAGTGCATCTCGGGCCAAGTAACTACTAATGTTACGACCAAGCAACGGGACAAGCAACTGGGCAATTTCTCCTATGACCAATTCTCTGATAACTAAACATATAAGTATAAGAAACATATTACCAATCAGATATCAGTTTCTAGTAGCTTGGCCAGGAATATCAACTCTTTTCCGAACTTGACTTGATGGATACCCGGACTTGAGCCCTTGATACAACACTCCACCTCGTATTTCATTGCTACACACAAGCACCCTCAACTTATTCTAGAGGCCTCTCCTTCCAGTTCTGAATGGAAATGGCATATATATCTCTTGCACCAGTAATGAAGGACTTCTATTGCAATCCATCTTAATGGAAATGGCATATATATCTCTTGCACCAGTAATAGAGTCTTGTAAATACCCAGCATCCCCTACTTAAGATCCAGCTCCAACTCATTCTTCAAGAGTCGATTCGGCTTAGGGAACTTGACTCTCGCATTCAGTACTCACCGCTTCCTTGCCAATAGTTTCTTCTTCCCTTAACCGGAACTTACTAGAAGGGCCTCTCTTCTTGCCCTGTGCCTAACGCTTCTGATCTGGATTATACTCCTGCGCTAACACCTAGATATCGAACAGCTTCCTCACCTCCTAAAGCTTCTTCTTCTATATAGGATTCGACAATCTAGGATTCACCATTCTATTTCCCGAGAGGAGACTATGCAATGTGGTATCAAGGTTCAGTTACGGGAAAGTCGATGAGAGAATCAATTAGCGATTCACGAAAACAGGAGTCGACTCGAATTGCCTTTCAAGATTCAGATGACCCTTACCAACCTTGATTATAGGCTTCCGCTAAGGCAATCAGTAGAGTCTATTTGGGTGCGAGTGCTAAGCATATAAGAACAGTTCTCGTTGGCAGTTGTGAAGAAACTAGAGTCGCTCAGCGGCAGGTGTGGAAGTCTTGTGCCCTTAAGTCATTGGCGCTAAAGGGCTGCTCTTCTGAATCATCAGTTGAAGTTTCCAAGAAAGGAAAGATATACGGAGATATGGTTCGGGGAGTGGAGTGAATAATTAGGTTACCGCTTCGAAGTATTAGTTGTTGTCCTATCCCATCATCCCGTGCCCCTGTGAGACCAATTCTTTTGTTTGTTAAGGTCGGATTCATACTTCAATATTCCATCCCCTCGTTTTTCGTTTGTTTCATTAGGCGCATTTTCATTCCTTGTTTTCCGTGTTAGTCTTATCTCGGTGCGGTGCCCATTCCCAGTTTGAGTGAACCTTGTTTCTGGATTTCTCTTTCTATTCATTGGTGCGTTGTTTGATTCCTATGTTGGTAGTCAAAGCCTTATTGGTGGCAGTTCCACTCCGTTTTTCATAAGAGTTATGTTTACTGAACATCGAAACTACATGGAAAATACAAATATCAAAACCATAGCCGTTTTTTCACGCTCGAAACTACTCATTTCAATACTTAAGAACATGATATAGTAACCCAGATACTAATGGGAAACTTGATACTAAGCTATAATACTCAAACCATAAAGTAAGAGTTGAGCTCATATAAGCAAGAAGAAAAGTACAGGCCCAAGGTCAACTCAACTAATGGCAAATACTCTTGGAGAATCAAAGCAAATGGGAATTCTAATACAAAGGAGCGAGCACCTAATATAGACTTGTTGAAATACACTGCATCCCCTCCTGCAAACAAACTCTCCTAACTACGAAAGGTCAACTCGAGAATCTGCTGTTGGGTATCCTGTGTTGTATCGTGTGTTGTATCCAATCCGCCTCTACTTTCTTTGGAACCAGCAAGCCGGCACTGACACGTAACAAGTTATCGGTAGATCGGTAATAAACATCCTTCCTGAATTCGGCTTATCTAACTATGGCTCCGATACCTATGTCAACAATTCTGACCTCAAAAGCCCTGCTGTCAACTAATTCCATCAACCACTCCACTACTATTTGCTCTGAAAACAAGAACTATTATCTTTCTTGCCTTGCTGACCGACCCTACCTCTGTTATTGATAACTTGACGAGCTGCCTCGCCTCAAGCGTATACTACAACTACTACTCTCTAACTAATAACTTATGGCTTACTAGTAACTAACTGACTTACTAATAACTTAGGGCTTACAACTCACTTACTCATAACGAACGGATTGACCATCAAACTAAAGAAGTGACCAAGCAACTATAGTTCAAAGAGCTAACTACTCGTATACTTGATCCCCGGGCTCTGGCAACAAAAGTCATAATTGAGCCTCTATCTCCTATTGCAACAAATACTTCCTCGACTCTGGTAAAGCACCGAACCAGCCTCTCCTAATCGGCAAGGTAAGCAGTTAAGTAAGCTGGACTACCCGGTATTCCAATAATCATAACTGACCTCGTCAACACCCAAACTATACTTTCCTAGGGCTCTGCTAACAGACTTGAAAAGCCTCTTCTTCTTCCACCGTTCAATAAGAGACTAAGCCAGCTCCGGATCTAGCCTCTGATCGAGTAGACTCATTGCTTCCCTTTCTGACCCGACCCGATCAGTACTAATTAACTTACTTGTTGATTTCTTACCTTCCTAGCCTCTCCTTCTTACTTCACTGCTTCCCTTTTGCTTTGCCGACCCGAACTCGTATAAGTGTTAACACCCGACCCTACCTCTATTCCAAGGGGAAAGAAAGTACTATAAGGGCCCGAACTACACTTATTCTCTTTCCGCCCTCGCCTCTCAATTCTCACTTTGACTACTGAGTTGCCCTAGGCTAAAGCCCACCGATTGCCTGAAGTCAGTGAGCTAACTACTGTGGAAAAGAAATCAACTACTAGCCCGAGACTTATTATAGAGGCCCGACCTCTAGTGTTAAAGCCTATAACTATATTAGTGAAATACCAGAGTAGCGGTAGGAGAACTATACTAGTAGGAGAACTATACAAATACTATTTCTATTCTATCTTATAGGATTGGTACCCATTCTATATTTATATGAATTATTATAGGAGTTAGTGTTCAGTCAACTAATATGTATTTCACTACTACAAAGGCAAATCAGGTCAATAACTCCTCTTTCCTAGTTTCTTATTTCCTCTTTCTTAACTCTTTAACTAGGGTAGGGCTCAACTATAAAATACCGATACTAATGACTATGTAACTCCGATACATCTTTCTTTTCTTTCCTATTTACCTAAACTCCGACCTATACTAATGACTCTTTCACTCCCTGTACTAATTGGAACTTGTAGCTTACTTGAGAACTGATCCTTCTCTTGCATACCTCTTTTCCTTGGTGACTTCTTTCTATCATACCTGGCTAGTCATTATGTATCTTCCCGACCCTACCTCCACTCTGTAAACTACTATTGAGTGAAATACCGGAGTCCAATCTCTGACCAGTGAGTTCACCCCCACCATAACAAGCAAGTCAGTAAACAAAAGCACTGAAGCCTACCCGCGCCTAGTAACAGACTTCGGGCTTCCTTCTAACTACTGACTTACTCATAACTTAGGACTTACTACTCACTTACCACAGCTTAGCATCCAGACTAAGTAGCCAACTCCCGACTTCCTCCGCTCTCTCTGGTTGGTAACACCTCTGCTAGCTTCCTCGGATTGATTTCTTTGATTGTCTTCCTTTTCTTCCACCCTAAAAGATGGTACTCTCTGGAACCACCCGACCCCTTAACTACAAACATGGGTGATACTACAGCAGAGGTATAGTAGCCGGATTCAGTTGCATCAGTAGTTGTAGCCAGAAGAGAGTCCGTTTGAAACCAAGTCAAGTTCGCTTTGAGTTCGGAGACTTAGAGCGAGGAAGGGCCGGCTAGAACAAGTGAGCTAACTTCTTTATTGGAAGTGTGAGTCTTTACTGCAGTTTGTTTGATTCTGATAGAAGTTGTCGTTGACTTGTTATCGATGGGTTCAGTCCCATTGGGAGCAGTTGTGCATTCTACTATTACGATAAGAGAATAAATAAATGACAAAACCCATTTTCATATATTACCCCAAAATACTGAATGATTGGAGGAGAAAAAGAGGAGAGGCATACTAAACCTAGGGAACGGAAGGGACAAGCGCAATACCAAAACCAATAAGCAAGAGTAGAAATCAGGTTAGAGTAAGGATCCGAGACGGTAAAGTAAGTCGGGTATTGTCAAATAGGGAATGAAAGAAAGTCGTTTCGGCTTTAAAGCAAGGGTAGTAAGGCTCATAGGTGAACTACAGGAGTTAGACCATTAGTTAAGCATGTAGGGCAGTAAGCGCAGGCCGAGATAAGGTGGAGCAAGGTCCTAGTTATTAGCGATATCATTTTTGGTCAGACAGCAGGACGTACCTATATTCTTCTACTCCCTAGGTTTCTTCTTTTCCTTCTGGAGTTGTTCTCTTCTTTTTCTTACCTCTACTCTATTCTATATGCGCTCGACCATACTTAGGTTATTACTGGATGCGCTAGTCTCGTATCGTGGGTAGTAGAATAGTTGTTTCTATCATCTAAGAATAAAAGCAAGCAACAGTAGACTTTAGACAAGGTAGCAGCAGACTTATATTCAAGGTAAGTTAGCTTTGGAGTTAGTTGTTGTAGAGTGAAATAGCGATATGGATAGTCAGGGTTTTGACTCCGGTGAGTAAGGGCAGCTTTTACGCTGGCAAGTTCCAGTATTTGAGATAGCAGCCCCATTCTTATTGACAGAGGAACCCGTACTTCAAACTAAAGAGAGGCAGGCCAAGAGCTAGTGAAGTTTCAGAATAGAAGTAAAGGGAGACTGGCTCATAGGCACATATAGTAAGTAAAGCCAGGGTTGTTAGCTGGTAGGGTGAAAGGGAAAGGGTACGGAATAACCTTACTAGCTCTAGATGGAAAAAACACTATAGCACCAGAACGAGGGTTTACGGGTTCGTCATCACTTAGCTTACTTGCAGACAGGGTACAAAACACAAGATGGATACAAAGTAGGCTTGCAGGATACGAGGGTTACTCTATTTATCCCAGGCAAGAGGTCGAATGACGGAGGTTTCTCTACCCGAGGGATGAACTCAAGGTGCTAAGAGCCTCAATCCTAGCCTACGGCGCCAGCCAATAGAATCAAAGAAAGGCAAGCAAGCTCCATACAGATAGTATAAAAGGATGGCGTTGCAACAACAAGTGAGTCACCCGTCTTTTCAGCAAGCCCGTTAGCACCCAAAGAAAGAGAGTAAGAGGTGTAAGGTTACAAAAAACGACTTCTATATACGTAACCAATGAACAGGACTAACGCGCTAAAGAAGAGCATTAGAAAGCTTATACTCTACTGGGCGATATCCACTAGGCGAGATCCAATCCACTGGACAAGCCTCTGACTACTTTCCATTTCACCGTGTAGTGGGCGTCGTATTCTGTCCACAATGACACAAGCACCCGAACTCATTAACTTTGCGTTTCTGCTGACTTGACCTGACCTCCACTTTTTGTTATGAACCGCTTAAGTGAACCTTTGATTTTATTGTCAACTAACAGGGATTAAACAAGAACATGAACTCCACCCACGACAAGAAGAAGGAGGCTATAGCAGAACCCTCACTCACTGACGCCTTAGCATTTGTTCTTGTTGGACCTGCCCTGTCTGAAGTCAACTACAAATCATCGACTGTGCTTTCGAGCGCATAAGATTTTGGAATCATCTAACTCTTGCATCGCATTAACCTAGCAATCAATAGAGTTCACTTTATTCTTCTTCTCTTCAAGCTAGTTGTCTATCAACTTATTCTTTTATTCAAGCTAGTTGTCCATCAACTGATTGTCCTGTCCTATCTTCTCTTCTTCAGTGCGGTGTCATAGAGATGGAGTTTCAAGAAGCCACAAGACTAATAAGTGCTTTAACAGGGGAGTTTCAAAAGACAAAGCTCGCGCCTGCTTCTTTACCTGCATCTTATGGTGATCCCCCAGTTGTCAAAAATGATTATGGATATACTAGTAGTAGGCGATAAAGAGGTTTCCAAATTCTTACTTGAAGAAAGAGCACTAGGCACGCCGGTTGGTATAGCTCCAGTAAATACATGGTTGACCTTTACACGAAAGAAAGAGTGTCCGCATCCGGACTAAACCGACTTGACTTGGACCACTAATTGTTTGGGCTGTT
This sequence comes from Musa acuminata AAA Group, assembly GCF_036884655.1. Taxonomy (NCBI): domain Eukaryota; kingdom Viridiplantae; phylum Streptophyta; class Magnoliopsida; order Zingiberales; family Musaceae; genus Musa; species Musa acuminata. Next base: position 425,920 of record NW_027020760.1, read on the forward strand.
AACCATGATTGGGGGGTTGGTTAGTGACCTTAGAGCCCGGGTAGTGGCATCTTAGATTACGCCCCTACCACGAATTCTTATCTTCCTGCCTTAGATACTGTAGCAGAGCTCTTACCTTCCTACTTAGGAGTTCAATTCATCAAATACAACTAGAGAGACAGAGGTGCAGTTGATTTCCCCTATGTCTTATGTCTGGGGGCGGGTAACTCGAATCATTCTTTCTCTTCTGATCCTACTTTAAGGCCGGGCAATTCTCTACTGAATCTCGCATCAAGGGCGGAGTAGGCTTGAAGCACCTTTTCATCACCGACAACACCCCAGAACTATATAATTGCTGCCGTTCCGTCCTCTGCAAGTCGAGTTTTGAGTTACCTAATTGAATCTACTGTGCTAAGTAATTGAATCTACTGTGCTTAAGATAGGAAGATTGCTTAGTCTCTCGTATCGCATTAACCGCGCTGAGAGTTGGGACGAAGTCAACAAATACTATATTGAATCTATCTTGCTTCGAGCTCCCTAACGCCGTACTTGTGCTTGTTCCTAAGCTTGTTGCAGGCAGTAAAGTGACCCTTCTTATGTTCTATGTACAATATAGAATGATGAATAGATTGAATTACTCTACAGTACTTTCTCTGGTGCAAAGGAAGAAAGATCTTAATCAAATCAAAAGTAAGCATCAAGTATATATATATATATATCTAGTAAGAAGAACTTTTATGCGATGTGCACTATATGAATAATCTTAAGGAATAAAGGTCACTTTCCAGGATTTGTTGCTTCATCAGAAAAAGAAAAAAGAGCATCATCCGAGTAATAAGCTGGAGCAGAAGCAGTTAATTAAGGCGAAAGAAAATCAGCTGCAGTGAGAGTGTAGGGTGCTAGTACTGTGATAGTTTCATCCCCAGTGGAAGTGGAAGATGCTTGATCAAGTCAGGAAGCAGGTGATTCTGTTAATGCTGTAGTAGCTCGGCCTCTAGTTTAGTATTCCGCGGGTGCTTTGCTTACCATGAGAGAGTTAGTTTACTGGTTCCCTTTCAAGCTTTTGAGTTGACTCTCCTGTTATAGAAAGAAGTACCCTTCCTTATAAGACCTATTACTCCTTATCCTACTTCTGTTCTGATACAGATCCCCCGCTTCTAAATCCTTCTCCCGTTTTGATGAAACACTTGAATAATTGATTGCTGTGCAAACTCGCCTATTTGAATGGAATATCCATCTTATCCTTATTGCACTTGGTATGGAAGCTTGTAAAGTAAACCCAGTCATTGAACTTGCTTGTGCAGAGACAATAATTGGAGATCTGAGTGCTCCAACTCAAACATTTGAATTTAGTGTGCACTACTTATTATAGGAATGCTGTAACAACCCTACTGACTGCTTACTCGAACTACACTTGTTGAACTCATATCGACTGCTATCCATTAGCTTAGGTCCGGAAATAATCCATTCTATCTACAAAAAATACCTATAATATATGGAATTGGATGTTAGACAGAGGGTTCAGCTCCATAATATAAGTTCAAGAATGAGATATTGGGCAGAGGGTTCAGCTCTATAAGATGAGTATTAGGAACAGATCTAACAACCAATGGCGACGTTGACGTTGTGCTTACGTGAAGAGTTTTTTCATTTGATACTGTTGCTATTTATACTATATTTGCAAATTCATTAAATAAGTGAGGACGCTAATTCAGTGCTCTACTCCAATCTATTAAGGGTGAGGCTGGCTGTGCCTCTAGCTTAATAGTAATGGCAACAGGGAAAGGAAGCAAGAATTCTATTCCTTCACTTCAAGTCAGAAATCCGTTTGCGAGTTTATGGAGTTTAGAGTAATAAGTGTGTTTGTGCCAGCAGCAGTAATAAGTGAGTGATGAGCCAACAATAATAGGTTAAGAGCCAACTGTTGAGTTCCTATGAAGCGCCATTAAGGTGAATGTAAACCCGGATTTCATTTCTTTCCTGAACCAGCTTTATACCCAACAAGCAACTGCTACTTTACTTAGAAAAGACTTCACCCACACAAAACAAGGCTTCACCGCCGGGCAACCCCTTGCCCCCTTTGAAAGCTAATTCCTATGATCGATTGTTAGCCTTCTACCAATGACTTCATTCTAGAGCGTAGGGTCCCAAACCTTGCTCTACTGCCTCTGGGACTGACACTACCTATCTGTATTCTTTCACTAATAACCGCTAGACTGAACCGTGGAATCGACCTTAGAGCAGAGAGCTGCCTGTCAGCCTTTCGCCACTACGAGAAAGGATGGGTAAATGCTTTGAATATGATAACTCGAAACAGGGCTTTACACTGCTGCTTCCGAGCCTTACTTGTATTCGTTTAACTCCTCAGCAACTTACCATGAGAACTCAACAGATCAAAGTGATTCTTCTGGCGCCTGATGAGACTTTGGCTGTCCCTCGACCTCGAAGCTGCCTACCTTAACGACTATTCTCACTTTTGAGTCGACTTCTGACTTCTGAGTGGAATTACAATACAATACCTTACTACTTAATACTAATACTCTGACTAGCTTGATTCTAATAACGCTATACTCCAGAGTCTATTTCGGATATGCAACAGTGACGTAATAAGCAGAGGTACCCAAAGGAGGTACCCAAAGAAAGAGAAGCAAGGATGCCAGGAAGGAGTAGTAGCGCGCAGTTTCAGTCAATAGATATATAATGTAGCTGACGAGCAATAGCCTGAGTTCGGAGCGGGGTTCCTTTTATTGGCGGTTGGTTTCCTTGTTCCGAGTTCGGTTCTTCCCCTGCTACCTATAATTATGGTAGTTCCCACATTTTCTTATTTGACTTTGTTGGGTTTAGATGGTGGTCTGCTACTTATGAGTCAAATTCTTATGAATGTCGGTTCAAGCCTACTGCTTTAGAGTGGAATTCCCTGGGTCGAGCCCTGTTATCAGTGATTCGATTCTTTTTAGTCACTGTATCGGCCTTGTTATCAATAGTGGAGTTTCCTGACCCTAAGCTCTTAGCGAAATTCAGATTATAAGTAGATTTATTCATCGGTAGCTTGTTTCTGAGAAGCAGAAGTCACAGCCTTATGTCTATAGTAGATTCATTCCATTACTTATTGATTGATTTCCTGGATTCGAGCAAAGGTCTATGATTCTTCTCTTGTTGGGATGATTTCTTTAGCTGAGCTACATTGGTTACATTAGGATCAGTATGAAACCAAAGAGAGGTAGTTTGAAACCAAGTAAAGCAAGCTTTGAGTTCGGAGTGGCATATACTGTTAGTAGATCAAATCCCTATTCCCAAGTGGATTCTTGCCAGCAGTGATTCAATTATGATAGACAGGAGTCACAACCCCATAGAGAGTAGTGGAATGATTTTTCCCCAGTGGTTCCATTCTCCTAGTTGGTTCCATTCCCCTAGTTTCCCCCACAGATGTACCCTGACTTCTGATTTTGATTCACTGAGTGCGCTGCTTTATTCTTCCCCGTACGAGCTGTATTCTGACTTGCTAGCTAAGTAGGGTCTTCTACTTATTCCCTGGATTCCGTTACTGCTGAGTGAAACTCCGATTTGCGAGTTTGATTACCCGATGCACCTGCTCATTCTTAGTCATAGGGAGCCCATATTCTAATTAGTATGATTCCTTCTTTCTTTCATTCCGACCCCTGTTTCTACTCTATCAGGTAGTGTTGAGTTCGAACTTCCGTATTTCATTCCGTGCAAGGGGCGAGCTAACCAGTTCTGTGACTAATGTCTTTCATTCTGACATACTGCCTACCTAGTAGTGAGTTCTGATTAAGCAAAGGAGAAATATGGATTAGGATACAAAGAGCTAGTCTGGTAGCGCCTTACTGGAAAGTGCAATTTGTATACTCAACACTCGCCTTAGCCCTAAATACGACTCCTTGAAATTCTAACTTCCAAAGTGGATTCTCGTACTACTGAGTTCGATTCCGCACATGCGCCCAACTAACTACGTTCCTTCCATTACTTTACTACTTGATTGAATTCCTTAGTCATGGTTTCATTACTACTACTACGACTGGCATATAGTTCATCCATCATCGTAGAATGAAAGAAGGGCTAACAAGGGCAGCGGAACGATGGTGAGCTACTGGAAAGAGTTGAACCGGGATCAAACCAACACCAGCACTAATCAGAATTCATTGCCCGGGTATTCCATCTTACTTGTTGTAGTAGTAAATATGACTTCTTTGCTTCCAAGCGGGTACTACTGCTTCTAAAGAATGCTGCTTCCAAGCGGGTACTACTGCTTCTAAAGAATGCAAAGAGGAGTTAAGAGACCTTAAGCTAAGAAGGGTAGGCTTATATACAGTAAACCCAGACTCCAAGCACTGATAGGTATACTCTATCAGGAAAGGAAGGCTAAAAGACGGGAAGGGAATCCTCCATTAGATAACAGTGCCTATGGCAGGAGGTCAGTTCTACTACACGGGTAATCCTTTATAGTCAGGGGTTATATCGGTGTTCTTCTCAATTTAGATCCGGGTGCCTCCAGCCGAGCCAAGCAAGTCAGTTCAAGCAGGGATTGTGAACGAAAGAATCAATCAATAGTATTGAAAACAGTGTGCGTGCTTCTTCCTTTAGTATCGGGTCATAGCTCTCTTATTTTAGTGCCCAGATGGAGAGCCCAAACTTTGATAACGGAGGGGGGGGAGGACCAAGGAAAACATCAATTTCAGAACTAGGAGGTATCAGCTTATTGTTTAAACTGACCTTTATATTGCTTCTTCTGCCACTTGAAGATCCTTAGAAAAGTAACTAGAACGCTTTCAGCACCTTGCTTCCAATCCGATATCCCTTTATCCTAGCCTTTGCCTTACTTGTGGAATATTCCCTAAGGACTAGTTAACCCTCTTGGTTCTCTACTTACTTATTGAATTATGATACTGCAGTGTTATAGGTCATTAGAAGATCGATTAGGTGTATGACATGATGTATTTCCCATCAACACCAAATAAATGCTGTTCTAGTGCATTTCTTATTAATAACATAGACCCACTCCCTGTGCAATACATAATACTAAGGATCGGATGAGGGAATTGAGTAATAGGTATAGGTACAATAAATGGGTCTAGGTATAATAATACGAGTAATAATACTAAGTAAGGACAGGATCTGGATCTCAAGTCAAATTCTAATAAGTGGTGTTTGGCCCCGGAAGTACTAGTCGCATTCTTACTACAGTAGTTTCAATATCATATACGATAACAGAATAATCAATATTGGATGAGGTAATGCCAGGCTCACATTTATGTGTTGAAGCTCCTCCGCTCATCTAGTATGGGCACCCTCTTTTTCCTTAGGAGCAGATCGAGTCTCTTGCTCCCCATTTCACTCTTCAAACTGACTTACCTTACCAAGCTTACCAACCATACCTTTTCTTAGACTCCCGCTTACAGGTCTTATTCCTTTGTCTTGGTCTTCATACTTGATTGACTTTGTGAGCAGAAAGAATGGAATTACCACTTATGTAACATCGTAACAACACTTCACTGCTTGTTGAATATAATTTCATATTAGTTCCAGATTTGATAACAGAGTAACATCAATCAGTCTAAACAAACTGTTGACTTTCCTTAAACATTAATATCAGAGCAGCTAAGAATTCCCGTTAGCGCTTAACTCACTACTAATAAGCGCGCTGTAGTGAGCGGAACGCCATTGCTTGTTTATACTAAGCTTGTTTGTTTCCGTTGTTTGTTTGCTTGTTCGAAAGCCGGAGAAATCACTTATCCCTTTACAAAAGCAAGAAAGGGCGGCTATTATCAAAGTATTACGGCCCAGAGATCCTAAGCTAATAAAGATGGCATCAATGCAAGCTCCCATATAGAAGGAAGGGGAAGAGTAGACTTCGATAGGCTTTTCTCTACCTAATAAAGTCAATAAAGTACTATGACTGCTTTTTGCGCTTCCTCAACCGTACGTACGATGGTGGGATCACTTATTGGTGGAAGGGGCTGGTATTCGAAGTTATCGTTCTCACACGCCCTATTCTGGAAGGGGGACCAATTCATTCCAAGGGCTAATATTTCCATCTCCAAATAAGGAAAGGTCTTTTTCAACCGAGCAATAAAATCAAAGGTAAAGATCAATAGGGGCTATTTGAAATGAGCAAGTTGGAGTGTTTCTTCCGAACAAAGTAGACCTCTTTCTTCTGATATTGTTAGCTCAAGTCTTAGTTCCGAATTAGCATATTAGAAGTTGTAGGCTTTCAGCACCTTATTCATAGCTTTGATCCGTAATAGAGGTAGTCTATGCGGGTAGTGTTCTATTGTTGTTAGCCGTGATTTCATTCTCGCTCCTAGGAGTCATGGCTTGGAGGCAAGGGCGTATAGCCTGATAGACCGGAGTGTTGGGTTGAAACCCCAGGCCAGGAATGGCAGACTCACAGGTTAACTAAAGAATTCCAATAAGTAGTTAGAGAATGCTATAAAGCAATAAGGGAATCAAAGAAAGGAATTAATCAATATAGGGAAATACAAACTTCAAGCAGGGTACGGAAGCCTAGGTGTTATAGGCACTTGCCCAATTCTTTATAGTAGTAAGGGGGGATTCTGACTTCCTATCCAATCCAACTGCGCTAGGTTGTCGAGAAGGGGGTAAACTAGTGTACCAATGAGGTGAATTCTTATGTGTTACTTTGATTCGGGTACTGCCAGTCATAGTTGATTTATTACTTTACGGCTGTTGTCTTAGACACTTAGGTTCATTCTGATCGGCACCCCTACCATATACTGCAATACATAGTTTCTTGTCTACTTGGTGGAATGCTAGGTACAACTACAAGAGTTAACTGCCAGAGGAGTGTTCCAAGAGTTAGAGCTCGTTAGTAAAGGCGGATAGCCAGGAAAACAAGGTTTGGTGTCGGTAGGGGAAGTTTGAAAGTCAAGTATAGAGTCTAGCCTAGGTTAATTAATAAGAATCAGAAATAGGAATGCTAGGTTGGTGCGCTAGCTCAAGTTATGTAACTCCATTCTTGTTAGTAAGTAGCGAAAGTCCAAGTTCCCGAGTCTCGAGTACTATAAGTAGCAGTCACAGCCCTATGCCTAATGGTTTCATTATGAGAAGCAGTGGCCCTTTCTCAAGTTAAGATCTTAGAAGCACTAGCGCTATTCTCTTAGAATCTCTTGTCGCATAGGGGGGTGTTACTGACATTTGTTCTTTCTTTGCTATATAAGAGGGGATTCTCACTAATGAGTTGACTTCCTAGCATTGAATGAAGGCATGGGTAGCCGTTTGTTCGTTTGATTCTGAGTTGACTATCCGATGTATCCTTCCTTCTATCCTTATTCCTCTCCTTAGTACCCTACTTTAGAGTTTCATCCAAGCCCCGACCCACTCCATTCTTCTTCCCTCTTCTAAAGGATCAGTCTTAGAGTCAAATACTAATTGTGTTTCTAATAGCGTTGTATAGGAGCATGTCCAGTCTACTCGTGTCGCAGTGTAATTCCCAGCTATGAGCTACAGTCTTATTGGTGGTAATTCCCAGCTATGAGCTACAGTCTTATTGGTGTTAGTCAAAGTCTTAAAAGCTGCAGTTTCATTCTCTTTAGCATGGATGGAGTTCTGACTTCTGTCTTTGATTCCAATTAGAGTAGTTAGTAGCCGCATTCTTATAGGAGAGTAGTCAAAGAGTCAGAGAAGTCCTAGTTACTAGATTGATAGTTCAATCTCTTAGTGCGCTAGCTCAATTACATCGACCCAGTTGTTTGTATTACTTATTAGGGTTAATAGCTAGGTTCACTAGCAATGTAGTATAGGTCCAATGAGTTTTCAGGATTAGAGACAGAAGTGAAGTTACAGACTCACTCTCGAACTGGAGAATACAAGTAAGAAAGGACAGAAACAGTGATTTCCGCGTAGCTCCCAGCTCGGTATCCTTTATTGTGTATTTCATTATTGTATGCCCGACTCCAGTTCAATCCATTAAGGTTGAGTTTCATTATTGTATGTCCTAGTAAGAAATTCTTTATTGCTCGTTTGCTTCTTATTGATACCAATTCCATTCTATTCTATAATATATTAGAACTAAAACCGCTACACTCTTTTCCTTCCTTCCATTCCTTTCCTGGGCCTATAAGACTGCTTGCTTTGGCTCTGATTGATTTGCTTGATTTCTGCTCCTCTCTGTTTACGGTTGGTTTGATAGGATATCGATCGGTCTTAGAATCTTGCTCGGACAATCTTGCTCAGATGAAATAGGAAAATGGTTCGATTTGTACAAGTTATACGTTTCCTTACCACTTTGTAGAAAATCGTTATGAATATGTCAGCTACCTGTGACTCGATTGGTGAAATAGTCTCTCTCTCCAAAAAAGATGTTTTACCCACAAACTAGGTCTTAGGGAAGAGTATAATAATCATCCAATAAGAAGGGTTTCAATTGAATATACTTAAATGAATGATTTTAACACCTATTGATTCTAACTACTGATTGCAGAGTGGATCATTCGGACCTTTCAATTCATATATGTGGATCTCGGACCTATAAATAGGGATATTCCTGAGACTCACCTATAAATAGGGAGATTATTGAGATATTCCTGAGACTCACCTATAAATAGGGATATTTTTGAGACTCAAAAAACCTATAAATGGGGAGATTCCTGAGACTCACAAAGAAAAGGGGAAGTGACTTGTACAAAAAGAAACGAAGTGACTTTGACTTGTTTGTCCATAGCCTAAAGACTAATCAATCAAATAGAGAGTAGTAACCGATTGAACACTACATGAAAGTTGTTCCTCTGTTCAGAAACTTTATGATGTGAAAAATGCTCCTGGGCTCTCATTGGACCATTAGTTTCTATAGAAGTAAGGATGTAGCCATATAAGTAAGGATCCCGATTCAAGGTTCTCTCGGCTAAATATATATGCGCTCTGCTCTCTCGGTGAAATGGATATATGCGCTCTCTCGTTTCGATAAATAGATGGATTTGAGTTCAAGAATGACATATTATGGGAACTGCCCATGTCCATATCCGGTTCATCCTTCGGAACCATATCACATCCCGGATCTTATGAAATAGGATGAATATGACGGAAGGTATTTAGGAAATACGTAATTCTCAATAATGTATATATATATACAGTTTCTTTCTTGATTTCTTTTCCGATTGCCAGGAAGGTACAAAAGAAGGAAGGATCATGTTTTTTCTTAGAAATGAGATGATCTCTAGTAGACCTATCAATAGGATTCGAACCCACCACCATCTGTCAGAGAAATAGATCTTGTGTAGGATTCCCAATGAAGCACATTCTTCGAATTCTGCCGGAAGCTGATTCTCATTCATCTGCTTCTTATGATCCGTGAATAGCCGGGACATTGAGGAAGATCCAAAAATCAAGGCATTTAGGCAATCGATCTTATTCTATCTCTCTTCGTTCCGTTTGCGGAAAGGAAGGATCCCATGGAATCGATCTTTCTTGTTTGTTGCTGAATCTCTGGTTGATCGATCAATGTAGGAGATATTTCATCAAATAGAGATGGATCCGTATTCTAAAGGAATCAGATCTATGGTCAGAAGATCCTTTCTATTGGCTATCATCCCTTACTTTCACTAAAATGGATATGGTGGGGATTCATATAGCATAATTTACAAGAAACATTCCCCCTACCTTGCTCAAAAACCGATCCTTGTTTACCAACCACACATTGTCTAACCTAATCCAATTCTCTCTCGATAAACCTTCCTCAAAAAATCCTATTCTCGTGCCACCCAACTAACGAAAGAGATCTTGGCTTAATTGCCACATATGAAATATAGCGAAATTGAGCAATGATATACCTTACTTGTTTCTCGATAAGAGATAGGTAGGAAACATGCTCAGCTCAATATATCATTTGATTGAATAGTTGTCTCAGCTCCTTCTTGTTTGAAGAAACCCTCCCCTGAAATTGGTCTTTTTAACGAAAAGCAGACATGAGATAACAAATCCAGTCTTACCCTATCATTCGAATAGCTGTCCCGAATTCCAGTTGATTATGTTTAGATTCTTCCTCGGAGATACACGATCAAACAATTCCCAATCATGGGCCTTGTGGATCAGTAGTAATATTGGATACTCCCAATCATGGGCCTTGTGGATCAGTAGTAATATTGGATACAAAAAACCAACTCTAGAGATATTCGCTATCAGAGATATTCGCTATCTGTCTCCTTGCTTGAGATCGAAATTCCAGCTATGGTTTCATTATCTTCAATTCCAGCTATGGTTTCATTATCTATCTTACAACCAACTAGAATCCCCTCCCTTTTCTCTATCTTACAACCAACTAGAATCCCTTCCCTTTTGAGAATCCGGTTCCTCCACCACCGCGAACACAGGTTAGATGAGGGGCATGATACACTTTTGCCTTATTTGGAGAACTAAAGTACTCTCTAGCGGATCTATGAACCTGCCTGCAATCGATGCAACTATGGTTAGTTGGGGCTGGGCTAGTGAGCCTTATTTAGGGAAAACAACAACAAAAAGCTCTAATTGGTCTAATTCGTAGCGGACCCACTGTGAGAATGGAATGTTAGTCTGTCCTTGAGAGAAGAGAGTAACTCCACTGCTCTTTACTTCCACTCACCCTTGACTTTATACCTGACTTTATACTTTAGATGAGATACGTTACTTTCGCCTGCTCCTTGATACCTTACTCTAACCGCAACACAATCAGCTCTCTCTACCTACTACCGATGTCAAGCCAATAACATAACTCTATTACAAGGAGGCGGGACAATCCGTTTCGTGTGCGAATAAGTTCCAGAGCGGAGGTCTTACCGATCACTACAAGGGGCTGAAGAAGGCAATTAATAATCAAGGTTCAGGGCAAGAGACTGCAGACTTGCTCGCTGAAGAGAATTGCTACTTGACTTTCTACCCTTGTTCGTTTTCCTTACTCTTGACTTTCACAAAGGTCAATCAAGCCAACAAGCAACTGGGCAACAAGAACAGGAATTGTGGATTCTTTGGTCGACTTAACAAGCACCGCTAACGCTTCCAGATCAGTACTGGATTCTTCCCAACAAACACCCATACGCCATTATTCTTCCCTTAACACCTATACGCCCCTTCGTGTCAAGATCAGAAAGAGCTTGCCGAGCGTCCCAAAAGAAGAGAAAAGTAGAAGCTAATGCGGAAAACGGGACTTGTTGTGAGCAGCTCATCTCTGAAATAGGAATTGAGAAGTGGGGGAGAATAGGAATTGAGAAGTGGGGGAGAAGTCAAACAGTCATTTAGTGCTCAAATAGGACGTTGCGTTGTGCTTAGCAAGTTCCTGAATTGAAGTTGTTTGCTTGTTAGGCTTATTGTGTTTGGGTGCAAACCAGAGTTATTTCACTTATATCGGCAGCCGAACCCTCCACTATTGTAAGGATTTATTACCTCTTGCGTCCTTACTTGTATTATGCCTTCTTCAGTGCTAACGCTTACTCTTATCGGGGTGCATCAGGGTTCATCGCTTGCTGCTTCCCTTTCATTTGGAGTCTACTCTCCTTTGACTTACTTCAATCTATACAATGCCAGTTCCATATTCTTCAACTAAGGGTTGGTACTCTTTTTTCTTGTCCTAGCTTGTTCAAACACCGAAGCTAACGCACTTAGGAATCAAAAGGAAGAGCATATAGAGACACCCCAACCCAATAGAGAACACATTACTAATAAAAAGAGGAAGGAGCATTGATACACCCGGACCCAATAGAGAGCAGAGCACATTACAAATAATATAGTTTACTCAAAGCAAAGTGTCAGAGGGAATAAAGAAAAAAGGAACCCCAACCAACCCAAAGATATTATAGACTTTCAGGGGCTCCTTAAGCCATGACGGACAAAGGACTTGGTTATGCTTATTCTCGAACAGAGGAACAGGCTATTCTTAGGCTACATCTCCTTATACATCTCCTGCACCAACATTCTCTTTTGATCCAAATCTTATTCTAAGTCGAGTGCGTGAAGTGGGTTTCTTCGCGTTTACAGTGCAATTGATCTGTCTGTGCTTATGAGAATCGAGTTAATGTGCTTGACTTTCATCGTGTGGTTCATAAAGGAAAGTTCCAGTGTTGGCGACTAAGAAGCTATAAGGAAATCCAGAAAAGAATATGAAGGCGCAAGTCAGGTGTCAGAGGTCAGATGAACTTCCAGTCTAGGTGGGGAAGAATCGATTTTCTCAAGCCCAAGTAGCAAGTAAGCAGCAGCTGATAGAGCAGAGCCAGATCCAACAGTAGGTGAAAAGAAGTAAGTTGAGTTGGGGTCTTCAAATGCAAGTTGTTCCGTTCTTGTGTATACTAAGTCTGTGAAATCTTCAGCTGGAATAGGATCAGTGAAAAAGTCCGCAGTAAGCCCTCAAAAAACTCTCCCGTTCGCGCACTTAGTCTAGTTGGAACTGTCAGTACTTAGCGCTGGCAATACTTAATGCTTCTGTGAACAAAGAAAGAATCATCTACTCTGTCGCCAAGTCAACTCTAACTGTTAATTGCACTTTGATCCATCTAGAAAACTGTTAATTGAACTTGGACTGATCTATATATATATATATTAATATAGTCATCAGAACTCCTAGCATTAGCCGATGAAGACAGGCGAATACCAAACCAAGTCCTTTCTTTTGAAACCAGGATTATTGCCTTACTTCTTGAGCTCATTCAGTTCCAGTTCTCAAGTTGTATACAAGATCAGATGCCGGATCGGAAGAATAAGAATAATGTGATATTAGAAAGATCTGGATGGTGAGCTGGATCAGTATAAGTATTGGGAGCAGTTTCGTGGACTATAATGTGCAGTTTTTATACTCAAATGCATTCGTTGGCCAGTAGCTTTGTTTAAATGAATCTATAAGAATATGAGTTTCCCATAAAACACAAGTTGAGCGCCTGACGCGCAAGGAAAAGATATAAGAAGAATGGAATGAATTAAGAGGCGAGGCAATGTTGTTTCTTAGCTTTCGAACTCCCTATGCTGATTGATATTATTTCCCGTTTACCCTCGGAGACATACATTCCATACATGTGCGGTGGACTTTACGTAATATTAATCTACTTATAGCTTTTGAATACTTCTTTCTTTCGGTTCTACTTATAGCTTTTGAATACTTCTTTCTTTCGGTGCTTTTTCGCTAAGCATACTTGTTTGTTTCTTTTGGATACTTGTTGGGGCGACTTCTTTCTTTCGGTGCTTTTTCGCTAAGCAAGCATATAAATACTGTTCTCATATTGGATTATGGAACTCTACCTCTAAACCAGACTATTCCATTAGCGGTGGAACAAGCCCAACGGGTGGATCGAAAGTACAAGCAAGGACAATAAGTAAAGTCAAACTAAATAAGTAAAGTCTATAGTATAGGGATAGCGAAGTCGATATTCGTTCTTTATGTGAGTCTCGGGGTGCCCATGTTTCTGATAGTAACAGTGAGTAAGCAGCGCGTTATCAATTTCTTCTATCTGAGAGTTCAAAGCTAGATTCAATTAGATCTTTCGAGTGGAGAGTCCGGAGAGAGAAGGGTTCTTGAGATTCTAAAGAAGCATGATGGTAGAAACCTCTATTCCAGGGGTAAGTCAAGTAAACAAGCTATTGTTGGTTCCCTTGTGCTAAGGGTGATAAATGGTAAAGAAAAAGTCAGAGCTAACGGAGAGTTTGGGTCGGTAACACTTCTGTTCAACTCAGATCATGGCTAATGTACTAATCGCTTCAGAAGGCCTTAATATGAATATGCAATGCGCTTCAGAAGTTCTATACTTTAGGAATATGCCACGCGCGCATTATGTTGTTGGGTGTTTTGTGACCAAGTTCTATAGAAAAGGGTGTTTTATTACTCCATTATAGAAGGTGCTGAAAGCCTCCGTCCTATTCTTTCTCCATAGTTTAGAGTTAGGGAGAGCCAAATTCTTTCTCCATAGTTTAGAGTTAGGGAGAGCCAAGAAAATGTAAGCAGTGAGATTACACTATGCTTATAGAAGAGATATGTATGTCCACTTAACTCATTTTATTCAACAGACCGTTTCAAAAAGAACAAGCAAACAAGCTAGGGCTTAAGAGGGAAGGAAGAATGGAGTACAAAAAACACAAATGGAGCATTGCTTTCAACAAGCTTAGAACATGCCTTGCTTGCATCACTTCATACTCGTATCTTAAGGGTTAGAGTTCGGTGCAGCGTAGTGCCCGGTCCATCATCTGCAAAAGCTGGCTGGGCCTAAGAACTGTCTCCTCCTATGATGCGCTTTTATGAAAGAAACAAACAAAAGGATGTCGAATGAAATGCGCTTTAATGAAAGAAAAGGATGTCGAATGCAAAGGATGTTGAATGAAATGCACTTTAATGAAAAGGATGTCGAATGAGTTGAAAGATGGGACTGACAAGTGAGAGGAGTTCTCTTAGCAAGCTAGTCATTTTCCCCTTAGTGAGGGCCAAAGGTAAGAGCTTCTTTTCCTTTCTTTATATATTCCCTTGCCATTGATCAGTGAGGAAAGCAGTAATATAAGTGGGCACCAAAATAAGGACTTGTTCTTAATAAGGGAAGCCCGGGCATAAAAGAAAGGTTCACTCTAGACTCATAAGTACTGGTTAGAAAGAAGCTAGTCTGGTAGTTCTAATGTCTGAATCCGGACTTGGTAATAACCTTAGGACTTGTTGTTCGAGTAAAGTATCTAGTTGTTGGCAAAGTGGAACCAGCAACTTCAGAAGCGGTTTCAAGATCTGACTTTGTTTCAATTGAAAGAGCAAGAGGTCAGAGTTGAATGAGCCATAGGTGTATGAGCAAGAGAAGGATCCGAGTCAGACAAGAGGGATAGATCTAGCTGGTACGAGGGCAGGGTATCGAAAGGGAGTTCTTTTCTGGTCTGCTACTCCTTCCTGGCATCCTTGCTTCCTGCCCACTGGCTTTTACTTATTACTTCCAAATTCTTTGGATTAACTAGCGTATAACAAGGCGGTTAACTACTGACTATAAGGTGACTATAAGGACTTCCGCTCAAAAGATAGAATCGAACAGGTAAATCAAAGAAGAGAACTCGGGATAACAAGGTGGATGCTCGGAACAGGGAATCGACACTCAACTAGGAAATCCAATACTTACTTATAAGAATCCTGTTAGGAAATAGGAGGCACGCAGACAAGACGACAAGACGGCAAGCAATTACTTAAGAATTTCATGGAATTAGTTTACTTACCCCAATTTGTACACTGGTACCTGAGTAAGGAGTTCAACTTGTCTATACGTAGCTTGGCCAGTGTTAGGATCCGGATTGTAAGTTTCAGTCGAAGATCATGCCTACCGGAGAATCTGAGGGGGCAATTAATGAAGTTCCGCTAAGCTAGAAACAAGTGTGTCAGGCAAAGTGGAAGAATTATTTGTTTACTGCTCGACGAAACCAGTCCTTGTTGAATGAAATATTGGTGTTTACCTGTTATAGAATATATTTTGTAACTCAACTTCTTGTCCAAGCCAGACTTATGCGTCAACTGATTGTCCCGAAGAAGAATAAGGATCTTCAGCTGTGAAAAAGTAAGCTGCAAAGGCAGAGTAAAGAGCTGGATCAGAGTAGAAAGCTTAAGCAGGTAAAGAATAAGGAGACAGATCAGAAGAAGGTTCATCAGCTGGAAAGTAGAAAGATAAGAAAAACGATAAGAGGCAGGGCCGCTCCTCATCCCCAGTTCCAACTAGTAGAGAGTATAGAGAGAGATCTAAAGAATCAGACAGGCCAGGCAGGCCCTATCGTTAAGGTTAGTAAGCGGTCAGGGGAGTTCCGTATTGCAATATGGTTCTTGATCGCCCAGTTCTAGCTTAAAGTCTATTTTGTCTTAGCAAGGTGAAAGTATAGGTCGGTGCCGAGCAAAGTAAGGCTTGGCTACTGCCCCTCTTATCGGGATTTACACTTTGATTCACTGAGTTTGAAGCCGGAAACTACTAACAAAAGTTCTGTATTTGGAGCTGTTGTCTTAGACACTAGATTGAGTGCCGGTGCTCACTAACCGAAGTATGATAATGACCTAGACCATACTACTACTTGTATATTAACAGGATGCACTACATACCCGCTCTTATTAGTCTTCTGATTCACCCGTGTAACTGGCAATTCTTCTTTGGATTATCCCCAATAACTACTGGATGGACTTGGAAACCCACACTTGCTCCACGCCTCTAGCTTGTATACAAATTCGAGTAATATTACCTGAGTTTATCTATACTCAATAAACAAACTTGCTTCTTTTCGCCTGGAACTAAACCTTTCGACTACTGATTCATTCTCATCGCCAACGCCAAAACCTTGAGACTCACACTCGCCCTAGACATAAGCACAATCCACTCTTTATACTTATCGACTCGAACCTATCCCTATTCGACTTTGATCTTTATTTGCTTGGCCCTTGCTGTTCCTCACGGTTAACCTACTCAAAACACTAAAGTCAAGACAACCAAATCTGCCTACATAGGCTCCCTTGTAAGGTGGAGCTTCGCGGGGATGTCAGCCAAGGCCTTAGACCATAGTGCGCTCCTGCGGGTTAATCTCTCCGCTCCTATCTTTTGATTTAAAGGAGTCTATCCCACAGCTGAAGTCTTCCAAATGTCCGACACTACTATATCGGATCGGATCGGACGTTCAGTCTTGCCCGGCCTTCACTGAGTGGATATGGTGCCCAGACCAACGCTAGTCCTCTTTGCTTGATTGGAGCAGGAGCCCCCGCTTCTTTGGCTAAAGCACATCTCCTGTCTGAACCCTTGACCGATTCCAAAGACAAATGCCTCAAAACACACACGTATTAAATACTAGTAAGGGATCGATTCCCAGAGTTCGTTGGAGCTCAATGTGATGTGAAAGCGAGAAAGGGATAGGATAGATGGTTGAAGCCTTTATCCGGCAAGCAGCTAGTAAAGCCGTTTCAACCCGATCATTCGAAACAGCACAGACAGACAGACGCCTGGTGTCTATGATGTCATCGGCAAACGAACACTCGAATAGAATAGGCCCAAAAAACGAATCCTTACATCTGCAATCATGTAGGGGATGTAAAGACAAAAGTACCGATGAATACTGGTGGGCACCGTTAGAGTCAGGGCATTTTACCATGTCTTGAAAGATAGCCATTCCATGCTGGAACTCTTGTTTGGTTTTGAGGGCTGGGCTAAGAGAGACTTTAGTAGGTAAGAAGTAAGGAGGTGCTGAAAGCCCCAACAATCGTAGACTTGAAAACGCAAGCGCAAGACTCGTAAGGAACTCTAAAGAAAAAGAAATATGTTAGTTGCAGTTAGAAACTAGTGCTGTTTGAACCGGTTGATACCATCGGGGAGGAAAGCTTCCGTTGTTCAGTTCACGACAGAGTGAAACCTTCCAAGTGCTAATTCCTGTCTTCCTCCTAGCAAGGCAAGAGTTTGTCCACTACTCTTAGATTAGATAGAATGAATGTCCAGGTAGCTCATCACATCTAACCAGGAGCTGAGGGTAGCTTCAGACTTACTAGGCCGACAGAAGTTCCCAGACAGTAGCCGCACCATAAACAGATGATGGCCTACCAGCACCATACTAGGCAGCAGAAGGGCAGCTCGGAAGATAGTAAGCACTCAAAGCAGTAGAAGGAGAGGGACGGGACACTCACTTAGCCCACCACCAACAAGCCTCAGTTATAAGTAAATGGGAAGGCCCACAAGACCTCCAATTCGAATTCGAACAGACCCATTTGTCAGTCTATCTTTGGAATAATATATATTGGAAGGCCTGGGTTAAGCATTCATGAACATACCACTGGGAATACCCCTATTGTAGATCAGAATCATATGGTTAAGGTCCCAGCACTCAAGACTGCTCTGACTCTAAAGAATAGAGACATCCTTTCCCTATACTAGGGCCAGCTCGACTTAGATCGAAGTTCCAAGCATATGAAACATTCCATTGGTCAATTCCACTATCATTTAAGAAATGCATTATAAAGGAGTGAAAAGGGAGTGCTGTTTGAACCTGCTCTACTCGATCTATCCTATATAATAGTAGTAGGAGAACCCCGGTAGTCCAGTAAGAGAAAAGCTAATCGGTGAGGGCAAGCGAGTGGAATGATTTGTGGAGAGTGTCTTTGTCTAGTGGTAGCTTGGCAACTAGTAACTTGGCGCCTAGTGTCTTGTCTGCGTGGCTCGATTTCTCTCCTCTCTTTTCTTTCGATTTCTCGTCGGACACTGACTCCTTTCCTCGGTCTTATTATCGAAGTTTCATCGGCTCACAGCGTTTGCGTGTGGTCTTGGCATTCATGTATTCTCTCTTCTCTCTCTTGGCAGAGACCTCTTGTGATTATCGTCGACTCGATTCCAGCCATCTCATTCGTTTTGCTCCCGGCCTACCATTGGGATTCCTAGATTCTTGGCCGCTCTTCTTTGCCATCACTTCCATCATTGTGTGGTACTGCGCGGTCTATCCAAATCGTGTTTTCAAGCGTTATATGCTCTCCTTGGTAATGATATTGTAATTGGGGATCTTCCGTAGCATAAGTGTCTCGGTCTGTTATTGACCAGTTGGGTGTAAATCATTCTTTACCTAAATTATGTGATTGGAGATTCAGGCGCATATACTTGTAGGTCGCCGTAAGTGAGAAAGCACTTTTCTATAAAGAAAGGGAATCCCCAAAGATAAGACGTGTGGGGGCGGGCAGTCTACTGACTTGAATACTTGAGTACTAAGGTTCAACTCTTGAGTGTTCTCTTGGTATGCGCCGCTCCGCTCCAGAAGAAAGAAGTGCGCTCAGCGAAGCAGACTGCAAATGCAGGCACAACACAATATGACTCGGAAGGAGACTCTTTGGATTTCTAGGGTGGTTAATCGAATAACCACTAAAAGCACAAGCGGATAGGCACGCCATGCTAAACTGCGACGCTGGCTCCATATGGGGTAGATACTCAAGATGCTACTATCGCACAAAACACTTGAACTTCTGCAAGCGCCTCAGGTTCCGCGCAGATCCAGATCTAGCTAGTTCGTTCTACTGCTTTAAACCTATCAATCCCATCCTGGCGGTTCAGTAAGACTCCGTTGTTTAAAATAACTAAGTATAGATGGATGATATAGAAGTAGAAGACTCCATTTAGATGATATAGAAGTAGAAGACTCCATTCGCTTCCTTCCCTTTCTTCATTACCTCTAACCAGATTCGTTATTTATCCATATTTGGATTCTCCCCCGATTTCTAGGGTTTTCTCCAGTCGAGTTTAGATTGAGGCTTTAGAAAGCAAGTGGAATTCCATTAATACAGTACCCATCCGCAGTGACAAGTAGTTTTACCGCTCCACAAGTGTGGAAACCAGATAGTTTTCAAAAGAGTATGATGGGCCCAACACCCAAAACAGGGCCCGAGCTTTATATCTGGAACTGAGAGTATATTTTATGGCGAGGGAGGTGGGGGGAAGAATCCATCTGTTACTGCTTTGGGGCAAAGCTGGTGGCTGCTCATGAAGATGAGACAAAGCTCTTGCTGTCAAATATCAGAAATGACCTATTTGTGGATGTGAGGTGCCGGAGTAACCTTGTCTTATAAGGATATTTATTGGTATAGGCCGTTAGAGTGAGTGCGCCCGCGCTCGGTTCCTCATTGCTTGGAATGCTCCTAATACTGTAGGTGCTTTCCAACCATTTCTCAATTCACTTGGTTTTCTCTTATGCCAAATCTTATGCTTATGCCAGTGTATGCCAAATCTTATGCTTATGCCAGTGCCCAAGTTGGTAAAGTTACTAGACGCTCCGATCGATTGATCAACCCATACTCAAAATAGTTCAAGAAAGAGAAATCGAGTAGTAAGGCAGAGAATCGGATGTCAACAGTTCTAGCAAATCAGATCTTGTGCAACGCAACGGTAAGAGCTCCTGTAATCAAGGTTTTTCATAACAATGACCATTTCCGTTTGAGCCTTTCTTTACTGGTAAAACCTGCAAATAAGGAGAAGGTGTAACAACTGGATGTCAAGTCTGCGTCGTTAGCACTTAGGAACGTAGCTTGAGCGGGGCGGGCCTCTAGCGTTAGCGAATGACTATAAGGAGGGTTGGGTGCGAGCGAGTGTATAATATGGGTGATTTTTGCTTGTTTGTTTCTTCCCTTGCTTTAAGAAAATAAGATTAATGAATGGGAAGCCTCACCCTTAAGTAGTTTAGTTTCGTACAGGTATACAACTAAAGCCTTTGTTTAGTGCCGCGTACCCTCTCTGTCACCAATGGAAATGAAAGCACCTGTTTTATATAATTGAGTAACCGAACTCCCTACTCTACGAACAAAAGACTCTGTTGCTCTAGAAACGAAAAACGAAGCTTCCGTTAGCACCTGCTCGAGTAAGCGTTAGCCGATTCAGACGGGCACTCTACGGAAATGAGAAATCCATAGTGAATTCCCTTCACCTAAGCTTGGTTACTTGTTCCCTAGGCTTGTTCGAAAGAAAAGAGTATAAGTTCACATCGACTATAAAAGGGGGGTAACTGAAATGCTTCCTCACTGCATAGCTTCCAATAAAAAACTCTACCCTTGTGGCCTTCGCCTAAGCTTGGTTACTTTTTGCTAGCACCGTGATTTGTTCCCGCAGCTTGTTCCATTGCTTTAAGACTGGAATTGAGCGAGTATAGAAGTCAAGTAAACAAACGGAAGAGGAATGGAATGAAGTTCCACTTATTATATAAGCAAGTAACAACACAGTAACATATTACTCTCGAGGCGCCAACACAGTTATGTTAACCGTCCTGAGATGATCTTCACGATTCAACTCATTAATAATGGAATTGCAGCTTAGCTTACGTGGCTTGCACCTGAACTTCCGCATTCCAAAAGAGATGAGCTCATATATACGATTACATTCTCCAAGAGATGGATTCGGCTTCTATATACAATTACACTCGCAACAATGGCACAAGAACGGCCCTACCCTAACGGAGACCAAAGTGCTTTTTGCTCTAACTCTGGGAAACTCTTCTTATAGCTCATCCATCATTTCAACTTAGAAACAGTCCTTTATAATACATTTGGATTAAAAACATTGACCTAAGAGTACTTCTGCGCAAGGGCTTCTTCAGTCCCGGAGTCTTTCTTTCACATCTAGGGTAAGGGTGGGACTCATTTGCTTGCAGAAAGCTTAAGTAGGCTAGGCTGTTGCTCCTTGTCTACGAGAGAGGCCCCAAAAGGACTTGTAGTTGCTCGTCTGGTTGTCTGGCTTAACCGAGACTAAAGCTTTACTTAACCAAGTAGTGGTAGGTATAAGATGGAAAGTACACTCGAGAATCCGCTGTTCCAGTGAAGTCTGCGATAGGGGAGAAAGGTTCAACGACCAGAAATGGGGGGTTGTTCGCGGAGACCAGAAGTCGGGGTTTCACTTTACACGGATATAAGAAATAGGACCATCCAAATAGGGGTGAACATAGCAGTTTCCGTTTTAGGGAGGAGTACTTTATTGTTGGAGCGCGGGTGCGAGTGTTCTCGATGATAGAAGCCTTTTTCCGCCTGACGATCCTCTTTTATTGATGAATGGAATCTTTCGTATCGAGCACAAAGTATAGAATCCAGTAAATACTAACTACTTTATTCCTTTACTCCAACTAAGCCAACTGCTTATTCTAATTAATCTTATTCTATCGTTGACAACTTCTGGGCTAAGGGAAACTATGAAAGCTACCGGTACCCGAAGATCAATCAATTGAACTGTTAACAACTTCCGTTAGCGCAAGTCAAAACTGACTATATGGGGAATTTCTACAATACCTTACAGTTAGGACCGCACTTAGTCTTATTGGGACTGTGGAAGCTACCCTTATTCTTTTGAGCACCGAGTCAACCAGTCAGTTAGTAATTCAGATAATATTGTCAGAAAAGATGTCCTTTCTTCGTTGGGAGCTGCTGATTTTGTTGAAACTACTCGCTTATGCCCCAAGAACTACACTTTACTTGATAACATAAACTTAATTAGCTTTAGAAGGAATTGATTCTGAAGCGCTAAGTAGTCAAAGTCTTCAATGTGCCGCTGTAGCTCTAAGGTTAACTCAGTTAGCGCAAGTAAAAGATGCTATAAGGTATGGATAAGGGTCAGATTCCTCACTTATATACTTTGTGGCTCTCAAGATATACTTTGGCTCTCCAGATTCAATCAATTCTTTCACTTCTGCTTACGAAGTTCGAAATCACTGTTTTCGTATCAGCGCCCTTTTACCAGTCTAAATCCTCTCTGAAGTAAATCTCTAATTGAATGAAGTATGGATGCGGGTGCCTAAGGAAGCCCATTAAATACGTTGTTAGAGGCGTTGGCAGGAGCTGTGAAAAAGCAAGTAGTTCATCTCATTATGACTAAACTGCAGGCTTTGTGTTTATGAATTGGTTTACTTGAAGCAAGAGTTCTCCGCCTTACTTATGAAATTAAGACTCATGAAGGCAAAGAAATGCAGTAGACCCGCCTCACTGATAACTCAATGGTATTTTGTGATTAGACTAACCTAAAGATACAGAGAAAGAGCTAGAAAGGGGAATGTTCTTCTTCAAGTACTGTTTCGGGTGTTGGTGCCATTACCAAGTGCTTTATTGTTAGCTCTAAGTCTTGTTCGGGCAGATGAGAGTACTGGCATGGGTTCTACAGCTCTAGCTCCAGCCTATGATTCCGTTTCTTACAAACAAATAAAGAAATCAATAAAGAAATCAATCTGAGGAATGGAACAAGCAAGCTAGATGCTATATTCTCTTTATATAGCAGAAGGGACTGTTCTCAAAAGAAAAGAAGTATTTGTTGACCAAGTCCTGTCTTCGTAGATGTTTTCGGCGGGAAAGAATCTAAGTATTACTTACTCTAAGAGGTAAACAAGCAACGCAAGGCAATAAATGAGCTTAAGGCAGTTAGCTTCCCCCCTTCTTATAGGTATATATAGGTGCATATTATTTGACAGCGGTCTCTTCTAGCTTGAATAGAGTTGTGTTGTCGACGAGAAAGAATACTTCGTCCCTTCCGCCTGTAGTACATTAGCCATCATCAGAGTTTCACAGAGATCGATCTGTAGACTCAAAATACGGGTTTACAGCCGCCTGGATTATTGCCTTCTTCAGCGCGGTCGGTATCGGTATCTTCTAGTATAGAGTCCAGCCTGTCTCTTATTTATCTTATTACTAATATAACTCTGTAACTCACTTTCTTATCCGTAAGTAGCACTTGCCAGCAGCAGAATGGAAAGTTCTAGTTTACAGTGGAGAATGTCCTGTTCGAGTATTGTCAGCGAGAGAACAAACTTGAGCATAATAAGATCCGGCAGTAGATTAATAGTAAGGAAAGGAAGCCGAATCTCCTATTGAATCGAATGCATAAGTCTAAAGTCAGTCAGCAGCAGAGATTAATTGAAATGATGACTGGATAGTTTAGGGGTACTACAGTGAGTCTTTACATTCTCTCAGTAAGTTTAGGGTATGGGTGTGCCTTTTTGTCAAGTTTACGAGTTGACTGGTCCAGACTTATTGATTGCCTTGTTGTTCATGCGCTCCCCTACTATCTCGTCTTCCGTTTTGTAGATAAAGTCAAGTTTCGCTAACAGAGCTACACCTCTATTTATCTTACCCGCGCATTCAGCTTCTAGATACCTTGTTGACACTGATTAACTTAGCGCGCGAAGAGATTATTCCCCTGATTCACTTAGCGCGCGAGCTGCAAACTTATTCTTCTGCTCAAGTTTCATTGTTTAAAGAAGCAGTACGAGTTTCATCTTACACAGATACGGAAGCATTAGAAGGATAAGAAGAAAGATCAGTTATCAAGTAAGCTCGAATGAATGATTTGTTTACTTTACTTTCGCTCTAAAGAATGAGGGTAGCAGAACACCAACTCTCTTGGCTGTCCTACTTATCGGTTAATGCGATACGAACTGTTCACAAGTGGAAATTCTTTGGACGCCCTGTAATCTTTACCTACCTTTAGACTTGACCTTTACCTTAGAAAGCCCTTGCTTGTTCTGTGCGTGCCTCAATTCTACCTTCCCCGTGCCTCAATTCTACCTTCCCCGAGTATACGAGCTGGGGCAATCATCAAGTCTCCTATAATAGAATATAATAAGAAGAGCTATTTATAAGGGCTTTCCTACCACTGAGTGGAATTAAGAGTTGTGGTAACCGTCCCACCAAGTAAGTCAACCAGTCTATCCTCGAAAGTCACTTATTGTCTTCCCCGACCTAAACTATACTTTATTAACCTCTCTCGTATGATTGACGACGCGCTTGCTGGTTTATCTTATTAGAATCCGGATTCTTCTCGTGCTTCTGCTCCATCTTTGGCTGATGATCCTAATTCGTAACCTGCAGATTATAGATACTAAACCTATCCTTAAGGGTATCTCGTAACATTGAAAGAAACAAGCTAACCGCCGAATCTAGCATTTATAGAAAGAAGTCACTAAGCATCTGACTAAGCACCTGGTCACCCAGGAATGGATTTGAGTGCAGAATAAGAAGCCTCAGCGGTTAAAGAAGCAAAGAGAATAAACTGACTGTGAGTAAGCTGCTGAAGCAAGGGAAAAAGAAAAAGACTGTGAGTAAGCTGCTGACGCGCAAGCGAATACCCAATACTAGCACCCACACTCACTCTACTTTCTTTCAGTTCTCACTACTTTAGCCACGGAGTCTGATCCAGCTCAGGGTAAAGAAACATACGGAACAAATCCTTTAGCTCACGCGAGTCCCATTTAGAGCCAAGAGGTCTGTATGAATTAGTTCCCCCCAAAGTAAAGAGAGCGAGCAAGAAAATAATCCAGTACTGGTTCTTGTGTTGCGGTAAGAAAATATGAAGGAGAATCAGTAGTTTAAAGAGAATCCGCTGTTCGAAAGTAATCTGTCCTTGTTGGCGACTTTCAATCCGCAGTTCAAGTTATAGTTTCAGATGCTAGATCAGTATCATCAGCTGTAGAAAGAGAAGAATAAGCTAAGGGAGTGGAGTATGGAAATGGGTAAATAAGAGGGATTAAGATCATACTCTTTATCAGGAGTTGGAAATGATGTTTCAGTTCTCAAGGAAAGTGTAGTTATTGTTTCATCATATAGAGAGGTTGGTGCTAAGAGAAGATCAGTTCTTGGCAGAGAGGTTTCCAGTTCAGTATCAAGTAAAGGACCCGGAGAAGAGTGAGTTGTTTCTGCGAGAGAGGCGTAGTGTTTGGCTTACTTGATGTTAAGGGTATACGAGTTTGTTGGGGAACTAATTAAGACACACCCATGGTTAGTAACTACACTTCTTGTCTTTCCGTTCGAGGTGAGGAATCGGATGCTTTCTTTATTCTAGAATCGGGAGTTTTAGTTTAAGCGTGAAGAGCATCTAGTGCCCCTTCCCCTTGCTTTAAGAAGGGAAGATTGAAAGGCAGACGAACCTTGAACTACGACACTGTACTCGACTTTATACCTGTAGCTTTCGATCCACCTCCACCTGTAGCTTTCGATCCCCAAAACGGGACTTGCCCGAGTTGTATAGAAGAAATTAGTAAATATCACTGCTTCAAATCATATAAGTAGCATGGTATAGAATAAGGGGTAATATTACCTAATTATATACAAGACAAGCAAGAAAGATTCCATTAAAGTGTGTTTTCGGTTCAACAAAGAATTGAAGAAGTGCCACATGCTATAGAATGGAGTAAAGACACTGATCCAGCTCTTGATACGAAAACTATAGCACAAACCTATGATCTTAGCGTCTAAGCTTGTTCACTCACTTACTCCCTTGCTGGTTCTTTGGCCGACCTATCTCCTTTATGTTGAGAATTCCATTGATGAGTTATTGTACCCGGTATATAATGATGTGACTTTGCTCCTTCCTTGGATTTAGCCGAACTAGACTTGACTCGCCCTGCTTCTTTATAAGATGAAACTCGGGATATTAAACAAGGTATTCCACCACTGGGGATGAAACTAGAATAGTACTTTCCTTTCATCTGTCTTTGCAAGAACCAGAACAGGGAATTCAACAAGTAAGTATACTACCCCAGCCTACCTCTCTACCACAACAAATCAGAATTCCACTCTAAGATCAGAAACATAAGAACGGGCTGGCTTACCAAATCATTCCACTAACAACTACTTATTCAACTGGACTGGACCAACCCACTCACCAAAACCCAGCTTTTTGAATATGACTCCCGTTGTTTCATCGGTATTTATCACCTACCTGCCTTTCACTCGGTATTTCACCTATTAGACTGTAGCCCCTAACTCGCAAACGGAAACTAAAGAACCGGACCCGGACTTACTGCTCTGCTACTCCTATATTTCATTCTGACTACCTGACCAACCAAATGGGTATTCCCTATCTTAGCCTTGAACTCTTAACTTACTCCCTATTAGACTCAATACAAGAATCCAGAGTTTTTACATACATAATGGGAATGAAACTGATAGCTATAAGACCAATACTGTCGCCAAAACCAGACTTTTACTTGAGAAGGGGAGTCTTACTATGAACTATTAGAACGGAACCGGGGCATATGAGACTTACACCGCTACTAACGATACTTATAACACCGAAGCCATAGCTCTTATTGTTCAAAAGTGTTACTGTTTTGAGACTGCTTTTTGCTCTAATTACTCTAAGAGAACTACTAGTGTAATTACTATAATAAAACACATGCAACTATTTGGATTATAAGAGAATAGAGAAGTTGCAACCCCAATTCTAATAACGTGGGGAAGAATACTGAATTTCGAACATCAAATAAAGAATGAAAGCAAGGGGTGCCGGCTAAGAGCAAGGAGTATCGGACTAAACTAAAACACTAAGAAACCAGATTGGGCCTCTCCAGTGCGCCAGACCCAACTCGTGAAAGTAGTCTTAGAGCAGGGCGAAGCTCCAAGTAAGGATGAAAAGCAGGACTTCCTCATAACAGAAGCTGGGCCAAGCGTATACTAGATGCGGAATTGCAACGGTTTCAAGATCAGACTTAGTTTCAAGAGCAGAGAAGGTCAGCAGTGAAGTAAGAAGGAGAGGCCAGGCCAGTAGATTACACTGATGGAATTGCCGATGCAACAGGGGATTCCACTTCACCAAAACACGGTATTTGGGGTAGCAACCCTGGGCAACTGGGCTGGCAGTTCTTGTTTAATAGCGAGTTCAATCCTTTAACACCAACCAGGGCAACTGGGCTGGCAGTTCTTGTTTAATAGCGAGTTCAATCCTTTAACACCAGATCGAGAGTCCCCTCCGAAACACTTTCCCGGCACCTACCGGCTGGGACAGATGAGACAGAAATGATATCTTCGTGCGTGACCAATTCCCCTGAGTAGTAGTAGTTCTGGCTTAAGTAAACTCTATTCTCTACCTTTAGGTCCAGAGCAAGTCTTGGTAGCTACCTCTGTCAACTAGCAATACTGACTCAACAGGCACTGCTTCTATTCCCGCTTCTTCGCTAAAGGAGTAGCTTGTTTCATTCTGATTTGTATAAGTAGAGGTGCTATCGACCCCAACTAACTCGTATACCCTTAACGAAACTTCAAGTCAAGCCTTATTGTCTACCTTGCCCACCCATCTTCTGGACTAGAGCATCTCTGATACCGGAATGAGGCTAATCCAACTCTTGCTACTAGACTCAGGCTACAAATGATTGCTCATCCACCTCAGACTACTCATACAGATGCAACTGGGGATTCAACCATAACAGGAACAGGATAAGGATCGACTCTGTTAACTATTCACTTCATTCGCCTCTCTCTCCTATTGCTACCCGGTCCTTGCACAGCTACCTCAGGCTACTCATACAGATGCATATTGATCAGAAGCCGAAGCTGTCAACTATTCTATACTTCCCGAACTCTGATACTCGACTTAAAGAATAGATTGTAGCTTACTTTGGCACTCTCCTTTTATAAGGATAACCCCTCGTTGCTTGTCTATCCGTTCCTTGGCCGCCTAAGTCGGCTAGTAGTTGCTGGGCTTTTCTTTCGTTTTATACCTTCCCTTCCGGTGGCTCATTCTTCTCTTATGATAACCCTCAGGCGCGGCACCCCCAACTCTGTCAGCAGTTAGAGCAGCTCTCAAGTAAGCAGCAATAAGATAATAAGTGACTTTCGAGGAGAGTTCGGTGCTATACTTTGTTTATAGGGTTTTCAGAATCAGAGGTGCTCGTCAACTGGCAGCTGCTTTCTAATCTACGAATTAATAGTAAAGGGCGGGACTACCCGGTATTCCCAAACGAGCTGTATCCCTGTATCCGGCATTAGGTGCGAGGAAATGATGGTGCGTTAAAAAAACCCGGTGAAATGGAACTTTTCATTCAACTACGAGGGTATAGGTTTACGAGAGGGAGTTTCTAGACCTAGAGGGGAAATCAGATAGTCAAGTAAATATCATCCTATAATAAGCTAATAATTGGAATGAAAGCCGGGCCCGGGAGCAATTGCATTCACGAAACCTGGAATTGTAAGAACTTCCGCTTGTCGACTTGGCTGTTTCCTGTTGATTTCTTTTTATTACTTACTGATTGAGAGTACTTTCCGAGAAACTTAACGGATATCTAGCTTCTTTTAGCACTGACTTTGGCACTGATTCCTCTATAGTGGACCTTCCCCGCACAGATCTTGTAACTTCAATTCACTTAAGGTAAGGGCAGGAACTCTTATGGAATCATAAGTCAAGAGCAAATAAGCCTTTGATGCCCCTATCCCTAGCTATAGGTCTATGAGTTACAGCCTTATACACAAGCACTCGAGCCACACAGATGAAACAACTCTACTCTTAGTTGGGGCCAAAGACTTGTCGACGGCAGTGAACTTGGCTACCTGTCTAGTAGTTGCCTGGACTAAGCACTTGCAGGACATGGGAACCGTGACTCTACTTAACCACACTACCCGAGGTGTTACCGGATGGATTCGATTTCTCTTTGCACCCTGCTGGCATACCACACTGGTTCAGATCCTTTGACAACAACACTAGACTTAAGGAGTAGATGAAGACTATCACTCGAACAGGAACAGGAGATGTAGTTGCATGTCTCTAACTTTCAATTAAGAGCACTACTAGGCGAAGTCCCTATCTATTACACACCGAGGCGGGGCGGGGAACTCCAATGATTCTGTTTCTTCATAGCCTTATACTGCCACTCAAGCTTGCTTCCTTGCCGGATAGCTTTCATTGCTTCCTTTGCCGAGAAATGGAATACTTAAATAAGCCAGAGCAGGAACAGGGGATGCAACTACAAATGAAGGGGATGAAACTCTAACTCCACAAACTAGAACCATTAACATAAGGGCTGGACTACTACTTGGATGACTACTTTAAGGTGCTGAAAGCCTCACCAAACTACAGGCTAGGCTCTGTCAACTATCCACTGAGAAACAGGACTTGAAGCATCCCTTTCTACCTTACCGACTAAGTCAACTACCCTCGCTTTAAGGCTTCTACTTACTACTTAAATCCCTTGTTTCATCCCGGTAGTAGTTCAGTTAATAGTTCCGAATTCAGTTTATTGTTGCCAGAGGTATCGGATAAGAATTAGTACTCGTTGCCAGAGCTCGGGTCTATTGGAGGTCGGGTCGGGGTGTCATGTCATAGATGTGGGTGCCGCGTATGGGTCCTGTCACAAGATGGTACTCTCTTTTTACTACCCTAGCTTCCAAGTCAGTCAACCTGCCGACCCGAGGTCACTTCATGAAACTACCCGAAGTTGTAAGCTCGAACAGGACATTCTCCCTACTTGCCAACTGAGTTCCATTCCAGCTTCTCTGTAATTCCTACTTCTGAGGTTGTCTCTTACTTCCTACTTCCCAAACCTACTTCTTTTTCCTTTAACGATAGGGCCGGGCTCACTGACCAAAGTATTCAACTAGCTACTCGAAACTACACTTTCAACCAACTCTCAATTACTGGCAAATCATTCCACTAGCAACTCGAAACTACACTTTCTCCTTGATCTCGAACAGGATCGGTATTCCACTGGGGATATGAAACAAGGTATTCTGAATCGACTTAACTGTCAACTCTCCCCCTCGGTATGAAACTGGCAACTGGCTCCTTCCTATTAACTTCATGAGGCTAATCTCACTCTGGCTACGAGAACTATGGCTACTATAGCTCAGGCTAGGCACCAATACTAAGCTCTTCTGACTTGCTCCTAGGGCTCATATACTTCTTTCTCCTCTCTGTCAACTAGTGGCTACTTGGAAAACAGCTCCGGTTTCTCTTTCTGACTTAACAGCTTCCCCAACTTACTATAAGGGCCTATACTGTTACTACTTAGTTCAATTCTGACATTTGAGTTAACCCCGACCTCTCCTATGCTCTTTTCACTCTTGTTCTTTATTCAAATTATAAGAATTCATAGACTTACCGCTACTAAGCATAAGCAGGGGAAACAGGCAATTTAGAAACACAGATGAGCCAAGACACGGATAGACAAGTCGACTCATATTCATATAATATAATATAATAATAATATAGTAGGGACCAAGCATATACTAATGTAGTGCGGAGGAAGCAAGCATATACTAATGTAGTGCGGAGGAAGCAAGCATATACTAATGTAGTGCGGAGGAAGTCTGGGTACTGTTCACTTGTATATAAGGGGAGTGGAAATCCCTCTTTGTTTTCAATTGAGTTTAGCTATTCCTAAAGTGTGCAGTCACTTCTATTCCTATTCTTATACCTGTCCTATTTTCATTGAAACCCGCACCCGAGTCACTGAATAAAACAAGCCTTCGACCTCGAATAGCAAATAGAGAAAATCATTCAACACGACCTGTGCTAATACCTGAGATTCATTCCTTAGCTCCTAGATGGGAAGGAATGTTTTGAACAGCTCCGGTTTATCATCACCTATGGCAACTGCCTACTAAACTTCCCTGGCCTACCCTGCTGGCTTTTGTTAGTGCTCTGTCTGAAGCTTATTCCCTGGCCCTAGCTTTAAGAGAATCATATGTCTCTTTCTGCCCTTGCCTACCAGCCTACCTTGATAAAGCTTATAATGCATCTACTACTTCAACACCCGAAACAAGACTGGAAGACAAAACTAGGGATGAAACAAGGTATTCAACTCTAAATCCTGTCTTCGTAGATGTTTTCACGGGCAAAGGTATGGTCTGCAAGATAGAGGGAAGGAGTTTATTTACTAGTTTCTTTACCTGGTGCAAGAGAAGAGATAGAGTCACTTCATTCTTATTGCCCTAAAGGTGTAGACTTGGTGCAAGAGAAGAGATAGAGTCACTTCATTCTTATTGCCCTAAAGGTGTAGACTTGGATCTTAAAGCTACCTATCCCTTTGGTGACTTTTCCCTAGAAGAAAGAGTATTTTATTGAAACCAAGCTGACAAGCCGACAAGTAAGTATTAAGTAAGTCATAGAATAAGTAGACTTCCATGGAATAAGTATCAGAATGGAACAAGTAAGTGCGGGTACTAATGATAAGCAGGTACGATCTAGCGATCTATAAGTAATCAAGGATAAGGCCATAGTCAATAATTGCTAGCGCATTACTACTAAGAGCGGGAGAGCAAGAGGAGAGGAAAGTGTAATAAATAGAGGTCGGGTGCTCAAACAATAGAAGTAGGGGCGGTCTTCTTCTCTGCATCTAGGGCAACTCAGTAGTGAGAGTAAGGATTGACCCAGTGAGTATAAGCCTTAAAGCCTCTAGGGAGTATAAGCCTTCAAGCACACAGCATCAGAGTGCACCTTAGTAGTTACTAACACCGGCCGGGCTAGCTCCTCATGTCAGTAGTTTAAGAATTCAACCAGTAAGCCTATGACCATAACCCTGATATTACCTAATTTAGTACCAAGATCCGAATGAAACAAAGTAGTAAAAGAATGCATCTCGTTGTCTCCTTGTCTAGTAGTAGCTTGGCGGTCATTAGTAGTTACTTGGCCCGAGTCTACCCAGCAGCAGTCCCGTTAGCAGTAGGGTAAGCCTCAGCAGCTGCGGTTGGAGCCTATAATAGGTCAGCTCCATTCTGAGTAGGAGTCGTTTTAGGCTGCCCAGCACCGGTTCAAGCCTTGCCCTCACTCGACTCTGGAATAGCTTGCCCACCTCTGTTAGAGATTAGTGACAAGTTCTTCTATACCTATGGCTATAACTACCGGTATTCAACTCGCCAACAACAGGCTAGGCTCTGTCCACTATTAACTGCATTCGCCTCTCTCTCCTATGGCTACCCGGTCCTTGCACAGCTACCTCAGGCTACAAATACAGATGCAACAGGGAATTAAACGGACAAGTAGACCAGCTCAATGGATCTAATTTCTATCTTATATAGGACAACTGATGAAACAAGCACTCGAACAGGACTACCACTTTCAGGTTTCTATCAAGTAGACCTAACTCACCCTGAGCTGGAAAGGAATTGATCCAATTAAGTGAAACTCATTGCTACACACAAGCACCGAACAACTCTCAGAGTTTACCTCTCCCTCGCTCGTAAGGTGTTTCATTCTATCGTTTACCTCTCCCTCGCTAACCTAGTAGTGCTTTCAACTCAAACAACAGGCGCGTACTTTCTTCTTTATCTAAGCTGACTTTCTTATCTAAGCTGACTTTCCAACTGCCCCACCCTTCTTTCTTTTTTTCGGCTCTGTTAAACCCTTTCTCAAATGCCAAAAAGAGTAGTTGACTCGGTTAGGTCTTATTACTTATTTGAATGGTGATTTTTCTTCAGTTGAGAGCGAAGGTAGTAAGGAGTTCACACTGTTTCATTGGGTAATTAGGATTCTGTTCGGGTCAAGGAAGTAACCTCGGTTAGTTGACTCGGCTTGGAGGGAAGGAATGTTCTTGTTTCGCGCGTGAAGTTCATTGCCAGTGATAGTTGGATCCTTATCCTAGTAAGTTAAGCCTCCTGACCCTATAGTTCTTTTTTGTGGAAATGCCCCAACGTTGGCTGCAACATGAGTTCGTGTTACGCGGCAGCACCTGTGTTCGTTCCAGTTTGAAAGGGCTAAAGGAACCGCATTAGGTATTAGAATTTTCATTGAATTAAAGAATTAGAGACCTATGACTCTACCTACGAGACCTATGACCCTACCTTACCAGGGTAACTTGAATCTTATATAGAAGCCGCATCTCATCTCCTCGTGTTGAATGCGTTAAGGCACCGAGAGAGGCAATCAACCTTAACCGAGATACTTAAGGATTTATAGTCCCTTCCGAGATACTTAAACACCCGATTGATAGTTGCGAGTGGGAAGGAATGTGCAGGTAATTAACTATTGAATTCCTCAGTATATGCTTGGTCCCTACAAAATGAGATCTTCTCTTTATAAAGATAATAATTCATTTGATAAGGGTTTCTTATCCTTCTCTTTATACTATACCTATGGCTGCTAGCTAATCTCACTCTGTAAACAAATCCAGTTATTGCTCTCCCGCCTACCTATAGGAGTGGAAAGGTAATGCACGAGATCGTAACTGCTTCCTTCTTCTCTGTCAACAAAGAAGAATTAAGGTCAAGTGTAGTTCAATTGTCTAGGGCCAAACAGCCAAGCAAACCTTAGCAACTACGCCTAGAGGACAAGCTGTCAGAATGGAATTGAAAAGAAAGTATGCCAGGAGCTCAAAGTAGGCCAGTGAAAGTTCTCAAGTAGGGTTAAGGCGTGGGATAAAGTGAAAGTTCTCAAGCGGGGTTTGGCTTGAATGCAGGTACATTCCTTACCATATATAGCATGCAGTTAAGAATGACTTTGCTTCGGATCAAGTAATTATAAGTAGAGGGTTAAGAGTTTACAGTGACAAGTTCCATTGATATGCACTTAAGAGTTGTTGGCGATGAGAGGGCTTGGCTGAGTGTCTTGGTCCAGTCCATATCAAAATATATGTTATTATTAAGGATTGCATTGCATTCAAGTACGGAGGAAGTGCTCCCTTCCCTGCCTACAGAGAACTAGATTGATTTATTTCTTTATAATAAGTTCTTTCTAATAAGCTTTATCTTTATAACTTTATCTTTATCAGAAGATTAAACAATGGATTCAACAAGAGATGACACAGCCCTTATAATTAATGCCCGGACAAGACTCTAATCTACCTCTGGCTCTGGGAACTCTAATGCCCGAACAAGACTCTAATCTACCTCTGGCTCTGGGAACTCTCCCTCCCTCAGGCTAGGCAAGGAAACCAGTAAGTAAAGTAGAATACTAAGAAGCGGGCCTATAAGAAGTAATTAAATACGAAATGCAAAAGGGGAAGAACTAACAGAAGCAGAAGAGCAAGCCTCATTCTAGATTTAAGTAACAGGGTTGGGGTTAACACTTATGAGAGGTGTCGGGTGGGCAAGGAGGCAAGCAACAGTCTGAATATTCCCAATAAGAACAGGCAATTCTCCTACTGTAAACCTTAGCTGTTACTAATTCAGTAGTTGTTACTTATTTATGTATATATAGGAAAAAGTGAAGGAAGAATATACTTACAAACTTGCCCGCCTTAGAAGGATACTAACACTAGATACTTCGGAAGGTTGGTTATATGAGAACTACTACTGAGTTCAATTCCAGATGACTTGGAAAGCTGGGTGCGGATTCTATCTCTTTCATGAACCAGAATTCTCACTTTCATTTAAGTACTATAGGTTGGTTAAGAGCAAACAAGCAGAATAGTGTCTATCCGGGAGAAGCACCCCGAGTTCAATCTGTGTTTGTTGCCTGAGTTAGATAAGCCTCATTCGGTTAAGATAAGCATTCAGTTAAGATAAGCCTCATTCTGGTATCAAAGAAAAGAGCAATAGAAGGTAGATTTGAGTCTAGTAAAAGTGATCAAGTAAGGTTAAGGCTCAAGGTAAGCTATTCTAGAGTTAAGGCGAAAAGAGTCTCTGGGGGGCCAAGGAACGGATAGACAACAAGTAAAGGAACAGGAACAGGGGATTCTACTCCTAACAACTAATGAAGGTGCTGAAAGCCGGCAGGAGCTTTGCCCAACACAACAAGCAATAACTCCCTTTCCTAAGTCCCTTAACTCAGTAACAATCTCATAGTAAACTCCCTTGGTTGCTAAGGAAAGGATACATCTACTTAACTGACTTTAGTTTAAGATCCTTGGTCCATAACCTTACTTTAGGGTGATTCCGAGTGTCTTGGCTGTTTATGCTTCCAGTTGAGTTTGAGGCCTTGGCTGATAGCTAATAGTATAGGACCTTGGCTGATAGCTAATAGTATAGAGTTACTTTCCTACTAGTCTGCTTTAAGATCTTTGTCCTGTGTGAGCCTGTCGGGGGTAGTTCATTCCCTCCTACTTCTTTTGCTTCTCTTGTAACACCATCTTTCGAGTTATAGGCTTTCTTTCACACCAGATTTAGATTAGTTGGCTTTCACACCAGATAGAGAGTGACTTGGCCCGATCCTATTATAAGATCTAGTACATGTTGTCTCTTATTCTTCTACTTACTGGTTGAATTCTTATTAGTCTAAGGAGAGAGGTCCGGGAAGTATAGAATAGTTTCCCGTAGCCCTAGGTATTATATAAGATTAGTTTACAGAGCAAGATCTGAAGCCGGGTGCTCAATTGTAAGAATTCCACTATCAACTCAGAGGCAAGCTACCACTAGATGCTTAGTACTAGAATCAGTGAATTGATACCTTCCTACTTGATATCATAGAGTTGATACCTTTACTATATATACCTCGGGCCAAGCAACATAGTAAGTAGCGCTAAAGGGAGCTTGGAGACAAGACACCACTAGGGAACCATAGTGCCGAACACAGGACTGGAAGTTAATAAATCAGAATTAGTTGACTGAGCCGGAGGTTTAGGATAAAAGCGAACACTAGGGGCAGGAGCTTCGAAGGCTTAACCGAGCCAATAAGGAATTTCAGTCAGAGTTTAGGAATAGAAGTGAATACCAGGTTGCCTATAGGGAATCCACTCTCGTTGCCTATACGGATTCCACAGCTTGTCTAGTAGTTGCTTGGCGGTCATTAGCAGTTCCTTGGTCCTCTACTTCTTTGTCCGTGTCTTTATACTATACTGGATTTTCTAATGAAAGCTCATCATCATCATTAGTATCCCTCCCTCCTTCCTTCGAGTCACCCCTTTAAGATGTAGAATGCATAGATAATTATATAGAAATCAAATAATAATATATGGTTGGTTTCATTGAAATAGTATAACTTCTTGTGCTTCTTGTAATTTCACTTATTGAATGATGGTTACGTCAACCCCAGCTGATCTAGGTGATGATTCAGGTGCTCTGAATTACTAATTCTTTTGACAATGTAAAGGAGAGTCCATCAGTCCAGTCCGTCCGGCCTTAGTCATTCTATCAGATACTCCATTTGGTTGGGGCGTGTATGTCATGGTTAATTTCAGTATGATTCTAGATTCTCTTTCCAAAGAACTTTCAAATGCAATCAATTGATGTTTATTCACGACCCTTATCTGTTCTTAAGCATTTTGTCCTACCTTTGTATTTTAACCAAGTTCATTCATTCCTGACATTGACTTTACTTAGAACTTATTTGCTTGCTTTTCCTTAAGTAAACCTAAGTTTGACCACTATGATCATTAGTAAAGGTAATAAACTACCTGCTTCTGGAAAGTGATATTGGACTGATAGGGTTACAAACATCTGAGTGCACCAGATCGAGTCGATCGATGCCATGCTCTTTTTCTGCTTTTCTTCTTTAAGGGCTTCCTTTCTTGTTTGCTCATGACACACACTTCCTTCACATGACTTTGTTGGATCAGTAGGTGCGAAGAAAGTCAATTATACTAAATAACAAGTGGAATCCTATAGATATAGAGGTGTTCTGCATTGGTTGAGTCTCAAGGATAAATGGAAGGCAGGGTAAAGCAACTAGCTTTAGAATCTAATAAAGGAAAGAGAAAGCTAGAGGAAATCCTATAGAAGAGTGACGAGATCCGCTGCTACATCGGGAAAGGAATTGGATCTAATATATCGGAAAGGAACGAGCCGACGCCAAACATATAGTAAACAAAGAAAACCTCATCACTATATTCAGATAGAATGAAAGGTGGACCAAACTTAAAGAAAATGCACCGATCACCCGAGTTATTCGTTGTTGCGAGATCAGAGGGAGATGAGAAAGCATCTTGTTTAGATGAGCCAGAAGTCTTATATAAGAGATGAGATGAGCCTGAGTTAGCCACTCGACTTGAAGTTATGAATTGATACCCTTACTAGGCCTTATCATCGGAGTGGTTCCTAGTAGTATAGTAGTCCAGAGCCATAACAGTAGTAGTTGACAGAGTCGAAGCTAACTCTCTCTGCTCTAGCTGGTTTACAGAGTCGAAGCTAACTCTCTCTGCTCTAGCTGTTAGTAACGAGTCCTGTCTTCGTACCCGGGGTTGATGAAACTTAGCTGGTTCTCTTGCCCAGTGCCTTGGCGTCTAGTAGTTGTTTGGCCTCTTCCTCGATACTCTTCCTTTCCTACGAGCACATACAGTACTGGGTTAGTTACGGATTCCGGCGAGGGACCCATACATAGAGAGTTCTGACTAGTCTAAAGCGAGTCCAGTTGTTGCCCACTCGGCTAACTGTGGATACTGGGTTTGTTAAGAGCACTGGGAGGGCTAGAGGAATAGGGATCACTAACAAGCTGCCTTAATAAGTAAGGGTTGGTTGAACTAGTTGACTTACTTTACTTACCGGGCATAAAAGAAAGGCTAATAAAGGACTTGGTCATAACTGCTTGGAATTCTGAGTTTAGGTAAATCCTCTGGTAGTGACTTGGCTTGAGCTTTCTTACTTACTAGATCAATTCCCTTTTTGGACCGATTGCAGCTGTCAACTATGAACTGATCATTCGGTATACCTTATTTGTTGATTTCTCTCTGTGACTTTCTAGTGGTTGCTGGGCCTATTGACTACCCCGGACCGGACAGGACAATCAACTCTATCTCTACAACAAGGGAAGGGACCATAGGTATAATAAGTGGGCTCCACCCTAAGGTTACAGGAGGGACGAAGGAAAGGTGGTATAGCTAATAGTTCCTGAACTGCCTAATTATTCACCCTAGCCAGAGCCAGAGGAAAGGCGCAGATAGTTAAGTGGCACAGGACTCGGTTGGAGGCTTTGAAGCAGGGTTTCTTCTTTAAGTAGTCGGGATTGATTCTGTCGTTTAATACCTTCTCCTGTTCCTGGTCGAGTGTGAGTTTAAGACAGGTAGTACTTGTTACTTCTAGTAGTAGTAGTCCTGTAGAATCAGCATTTGTAGTATTAGTTTCCATCAGTATTCTTTATTTATTGCTTCATTCTTGTTGGTCGAAAGAATAGGGTAAACGGAGCATTCTTTCGCATCTTATTGAGTTTTTTGGCAAATATTGACATGACGCACCCCCTTTGGCACCTAGAAATGAATTAGAAACCCTTTATTGATGGTTCCCCAGAGGCTGTTTACCCCCTAGCTCCTGTTCTCAAGTGTAGTAGGCCTATTCGCCAGTGATAAAGAGAGAAATCAACGATTCCTGCACTACACACCCGTATGTAACCGCATGTAACCTAGTGCATTAGTAGTAGTGAGTGACCCGAGCCGAGTTTCGTGCATTAGTAGTGGCGAGTGCCCCGAGTGGAATACCTAGTAGATGTACTGGATTTCTTTCCCGAATTATGTGTTATGGCCTTCTCTAGCTCCTGCGGATTCTTTTTCTTCCCTTAAGCGCGTAGCTCCGTAGGCATGAGATTCGATAGTGGATTCGGCTTCTTTTCTTGATACTCGACTTGCGCCTCTCTCTCTCTATATTCCACTCCTTTATTGAATTCTTCTTATCCTTCTTGGCATTCGGCTGAGGCTTCTTACCTTTATACTCTTCCTTGATACTTAACAGCTTCCTTTGGCACTGTTTACTGACTTTTGATACTATACTTTACCGACCCGACCCAGAGCTACTAGATACGATGAATTAGACAACTTTCAACCTTACTCTACTACACTATGGGTTGTAAACTATCTTACTCTTCTTTGAAGGATGAAACTCTAACTAGGCCCTCCTATATACCGTTCACTTCTTAATAGGACTGAGACAGCCTTTCCTCAAGGGAAGATACCTTGGATGGGAGTCGACGACGTTGGTAAGTGGGTTATGCCGGGTTCAGATCTAATAGGAATATTCTCATTTTCCGTTAGTCTGCTGCCCAGTTGCTTGCCTTAGTACTATCAAAGTTTGGGTTTTATTCAGAGGACAGGACTGGCACTTTCGCACTTAGGCTTGTGTTGGGACTAGATACTTAACTTAATGCTTCATTATGAATTGATTCTTTTTCTCCGGGTAGCGAAGGAGTGTCCTCTCTCCAGTTGTTGACTCGGCTAAATAGAAGGATTCCTTCCTGTTTGACTCTGAAAGTGGAGTTTAGGGTGCAATCGGTTCATCACCTGAAAGAGAGTTTGGGTCTGAAAGTGAAGTTGAGGTCGAACCAGCAGCAGAATCCAAAAAGGGCTTATACACTAATCAAAACAAAGGACTTATCCAGAGTATCCTTCTACTCCGCGTATAACAAAGAAAGCCCCTTATCTATCCTTTGTTTGACGCTTAGCCCACGTAACTATGCGCTTCAGATCTGAATCAATTCCTTCTTTCCTCTTTTGATCGACTACTTGACTTGCTTTTTCTGCAACATGGGATTTCTCATTTCTATCTCTCGTATACAATGACACAAGAAGTAAACTAACCCGCTCACCGACAAAGAAAGGACTAATCGCCAAGCCAACACAAGCACCCGACTTCAGAAAGACATTATATCAATAAAGGAAGGCTTCTCTCCAAGTAAATAAAGGCAATAAGTCAAAGAGTAGGTACCGGCCTTTTTGATTCAATCTGCTGGGTTTAGGCCTACTGCTTACTTGTTTGATTCCTTGTTAGAAGTCAAAAGATTATCCGTATTAGGTGTACTCTGATGGCTGTAGTGAAATCCTATTAAGAATAGTCCCATCTATTA
The DNA here is from genome assembly GCF_036884655.1 of Musa acuminata AAA Group. Taxonomy (NCBI): domain Eukaryota; kingdom Viridiplantae; phylum Streptophyta; class Magnoliopsida; order Zingiberales; family Musaceae; genus Musa; species Musa acuminata. Next base: position 465,711 of record NW_027020760.1, read on the forward strand.
AGAAGAGTTCCATACCCATAAGTAGTGTAGTTGGCATTCCAATTAGTAGTTGATAGAGTCCTAGAAGCAGTAGCTCAAGGCCTGGCAATACGCAGCATCCACTCACACATTGGTAATGCGGATTCCTCTTTGAAGGCTCTTAGCACCTTCTCTTCTGCTGCCGAATGTGGAAGAGACAGCGGACTTTAGCGGGACTGGTGTCAACAATCCTGATGCCAGCGTTCCTAGCCTTGAATCGGCGGAAACAACCGATTCGCTCCAACTTGACGTTTACCTGAGCTCCCTATTGTGTACTTCGACAGTTCTCAAAATGGTGCCCTTCGATCTATATTATGATGAAGATTAAGTCGCAGGCCATAAGGGGATGAAAGGAAGGTGAGTGCTGTCTTCCCAATGATGGTACGTACAACCAGACGGCACCCAGGAAATGGATTATGTGGGGTTGGGACATGTCAAGTGAAGATTGATCATCGGCGACCGCTTTCCCTCTAACATCCTATTTGATGTGATGTCCCCCAGTTTGGGGACCTCCGCAACCGTTGTTGTCATCGTCTCGATTTGATATCGGGCCGAACGAAAGTACCAACTGTTTGACATTCTCGGTAGGTAATAAAGCTAATGGAGGGCAAGGCAAAACCTAGGATTCTGTCTTCCCAGCCTCGAGAATCAAGCACCAACAAGGAATCGAGCACGAAGAAAAAGGTTTGCTTCCTCCTTTCCATTCAGGGGAATAATATCTTACAATTGAACGCCTAGAAATATAAAGAGAAGTTTTGACTTTCATCAGCCGTAGAAGGCCTCATATGAGAAAAAGCTTGATTGAACTGAACGCCTGTGTAATACCTTCACAATAGAGCTGCTTCGAGGGGATAGGCTAGGTTTAGGTTACCACGCGATAGTTTGATGCTGACGGAAAGTCTTTAGTTTGCTTTTGGATTTACCACTTGCTCTGTGGGAATTGAAACCCATCTTTGCTTTACTAGCCCCTGACCTGTGAGTGAGCCTACACTCTCTCCATTCGAGTTAGTTCAACTTCTTATATGTATGCCATCTCTCCTCTCTTGCTTCTGATTGATAGATTGTCCTCGGGCTGAATTGAATCCACATGAGTTGGTTAAGGTGTCTACACAGGAATCAAAACATCTTGTAGGATTCTGTCGAGAGTTCTCCTTGCTCCACCTCATTCGAACGAAAAGGAGGTATCAGGGGTCATTTTCGCTTCCGGTAGCTTGCTTACTCTCTTAGTTAGAAAAAGGATCTTTGGCTAATTCTGGTAGTGGAGTCCATAGAGAGCCTTTGAAAGCTTACACTAAAAGTATGGATGAATAGAGTATATTAATAACCGGGAGGTTTGCCTCGACCTCTTCTTTGAGATCTCCGTGAAGGAAAGCGTTCTTGACGTCTAACTGGGATGATAGTTGGGCCAGTGCTGAATGTAAGCGGGTGCGAATGGTACCATTTTAGCAACTGGACTGAACGTGACGGCATAATCTTCTACTCTATCTTTTTCATAGCCTTGAGAAACCCAGTGAGCTTTCTGACTCTTGAGAAAAGCCTTTAGGTTGCTACAAGCCGTTTGTACCTCTATATCCAAAAACCATATTACTTGTATTTTGTAAGCCCACCTTGACCCAACAATGTTTTTGTCAGGTGGTGGAAAGACAAAGATCCCATCATTCTTTTGAAGAGCTTTCATTTTATCTAACATAGCTCGTTTCCAATTCGAAGAAGATTTGGCTTTATTCCAATTCGAAGAAGATTTGGCTTTATTAGTCCGCGGTTCCATGATTTTGTCTCTTTCTGAAACAAACACTTTCTAAAGAGAGTAGGAACCATAGTAGAGAAATCGATATCAATAGGAGTTTTGATCTTCTTATATTTTGAGAAGGACTGTTCATGCATTCTTTCATTATTGCAGGCCATTCTAGCTATATATATACTTATTGTGGCGCCGGGCCGGATGGCGGAACCGGGCAAGAAAACAGCCCCGCGACAGAACTGCTGGCATCGAGGGACGGGCGTGACCGAGATTATATGCTGCTTCAGAAGCGTGGGGGATTGGATTTCACGGATCAACACATATAGATAAATGAGAAAGCTGTTAACGTCGGAGTCTATAAAGCATGATTAATGGATCATCACCGTGGCACAGAGAAAGAAAGCATGAGAGCACTAATAGAGAAATAGGATAGAGAAAGCATACACGATAGAGAAAGCATACGGGATCAAACACTTACGCCCGCTTTATTTAGTACTGTTGCCTATGTGTGTTTTTTTCTTAAGGCTTTCTGATCAGATGGTTAGGATCATTCCAAACGTGCGAATATGGGTTTGCCAGCAATGCGTCCATTTTGACACGGTCCAGATTGATGACCAAGACGGTTTGGATCTTGGGATCAATCATAAGATGGGTAATATTTAGCTTAGGTTAGCTCCGGACCCATCCTCTATGTTGTGATGTATGTACGACACAGGTAGGTTTATAGGATTCTCTGGTGGCCGGACCGGGAGGTAGACAGAGTACAGGATAGAAAGCCTATGGTCTCCATGCCTGCTGAAGTAAGCTATGAATTTCCTGGTTGGATAGAACCTTGAGTGGGAGATGGGGTCGATTCGATTAGTTTACTAAGTATCTAAATGTGACTTCTAAATGAGTTGGTACCGGCCTTTTCCTTTTCTAATCAAACATATATAACAAATGTGGAATCCCTCGTGCATGAGCGGGCCCGTGAAGCTGCTTGTTTCGGGCGAACACTCTTTACGTTGATACAGGGCATAGTTGTCCTGCTCGTCGCTACGATCCCAATCACGATCTGATAGTGACATTCACATATAAGAAGATGGATTCGTTCACGAAAGAAAGCAAATGCTAGGGTTAGGCTCAGATTCCGAGTTCTTCCAAATATGACGTAGTAGAGTAGAGCCCCGTGCACGCATTAGGAAAGAATGACGCGAAACGGGTGGCTTCCGGTAGGCAAACTGTAAGATCGCTATATATAAGAGAATATTGCTGGTATAAGGGGGTGGTAAATAGGTAAGCCGGTCGAAAGCACTTCCTCCTAGGAGTCTTTTCCGCTTCAGTTAGGAGTTTCAGATGTTCAGTCATGCTTCACTTGGAAAAAGGAAGGCCCTTCTCGAGCACAGGAAATTGAGCTAGCCTATTCGTTATGGGGAATCCATGCTCCGGGCCGAATCGAGCTTACCTCCTCCTCCAGCTTTCTCCTTAGGGCTTTATCTCGTTAAGCCAAAGATGCCCCAAGACAAGGTACAACTGTTGGTAAGGGGACATGATCAATATAACCTGGCCTAGTAGCCGTGGGAAGATTAGCTTCTTTCTTGCTTTCAAGTGGGGGCTTCCATGCACCAACGCAGACTCCCAGTGCTCTCTGAACCGTGCAAGAAGGTCACACATCACACGGCTCTCAAACCCGGGGCACTTTGTCAAAGCGCTTGATCCTTTGCCCCCGACGCTCCTCGTGATAGGCTTAGCTTGAAGCTTCGGTTCGAATAAGTCAAGTCCCGAAGGTAGGTTCGCTCAGGTGGTCTTACCGCTCCGTGGGCTTCCCTAACGTTCAGAGTAGTTCTGGTTTTCGAAAGGAGCACCGCCACCGCCAAATCAACTAGGGGCGCCCTCAATGAATAAGAAATGAACAGCAGGAGGGAATCAATGATTCTTATTCCACCGAGTTTAAGCTAGCAACATGTCCATTACACACCTCCGGTTGGTAAGAACTGAGGGACCCCCATAACCTAAGTAGGCCTACCGGCGAAGCAACAGGTACTTGATCGGGCGGTTTGGTTTCGCCTCTCAAAACACATTTTACTGAACTAAGGCGACCAGCCGCAGCAAGGGAAGATTAGCTTGTTCCATAAATGAACCAGCCTATCCTCTGTATGGGGCTTTCGCTGGAATAAATCAACATTTTCAGAAATATGGGCGTCAGGAAGATTGGACGAGTCCATTTACTAAGAAAATCGATTGGACGAGCCCCCTTACTAATCAAATAAAGCTCATAGTAAGGCACGGGATGGGATGATCCGCGTCTGCTATTGCCTCCTTACTAATTTCAGGCTTCTAGGGGCTCGAACAAAGAGAGTAACATCTTGAACCTTGCTGTACGGCCCGCTGGCTTTTCAAAGAGAGACTGAAGCGGGTCCACGTCCGCCTACACATCCAACCGGCTTATTCAAAAGGTCAAAAACCTATTGTACCCTATAATCCGCTGTGTTCTTAGCTTACTTCCGGAAGCCCATTATCTTGTGAATGAAGCTGGTGCTCATTGTTCTCATATACAGAAGAGTCAACCAGGGAAAGTTCAATTAGGAATAGCAAAGGGCACAGCAGATGACTGGATTAGTATAGTGGAGTGCTGTTTATTAGTATAGTGGAGTGCTGTTATCATTATGAAGAATAAAAGCAGCATATCCATTGGAAAGGCCGAAAGCACTTTGATTAAGCCAAGCCTCTGTCCGTAGAGTAGAGCTTTCTTTAAAGAGTGAACACAGGTCAAGAAATAACATAACGTTCATCCCATCCTCGTGAAATAACTCGTGAACTAACTTTACTTGCTTTCCATTAACCAAAGAAGGCGAGGCTGCTTACATGAAAATCTGCCCTTTCGACCATGAGCCCCTCTTCCGCGTAAGGCACCCTGGATTAGTCAAAAAGCGTGTTCGATGCATCCTCTTCTTTTAGCTTATGGCTTTCCTCATCTAGTCCAACTAAGAGATCTGGCAGAGGGAGAAGACATATACGAGGACAGGACTTGAACCTATATCTCTCGTAGACAACTTTCGAACTGGAACTATACTATCCGGAACTCTATCACTTGCTTCAAAACACACTCAAGACTCAACACTTGCAGCTCCCGTTAGTGAGCGGGCTTTTACTTCGACTTCCGACTGAACTACTTAACCACTTTCATAACTTACCTATACTTAAACATGAATGGAATCTATCGCAGAAGATCGGATTGCAATGCTGTAAAATCTTTGAGTAATGAAGATTGAACTCACGCCTTAGCACTTAGTCTTGATCCGAAGTAACCAAATACATAATTTACAGTTTAGAACTTAGATTCGGCTTCTGGAACTCCCCTTGAACACTTATGAACACAAGCAACCGTAATATAAGTTAGCAACCGACACTCGAATTGCGGATTCAGTCTAATAACTCGGGGGGAGACTACTTATTCAATTGGGCCTGGCCTGAACTTGTCCTGTCTCAATCATTCATTTATCATCTTTTTTTGAGCAACTTGAAAATAGAAAGTAGTAAACTCAAACATCAATTGAATAACAGGATGGTCATATAATAAAGTAGGAATGGAAAAGACAACCAACCCGCATTGCTTCCTTTTAAGGCTTTTGGATTTGTGTGCTTTTTTGAATTGATGTAACTTAACCCTAAACTTACAGGACAGAGGCATAGGCCCCCTCCCTGACTTTGCAATATGATATCTACTTTGCAATATGATATCTACTGGCTACAAAACTTGATACTTAACTTTGAGCGCAACTAATAAGTATGGCATTACTTTGAGCGCAACTAATAAGTATGGCCAGGCATATAGAATAGCAAGACTCACTCTACAGGACCCTGCAACAACAATAAGCGCAACTGCTTCCCCTTCGGTTCAAAACGGACGGACTTATTGAATCTATCTCGCTCGCATGTTCTTTTTGTTTGGAACCTAACCACTCCATTGCTTCCTAACCGAACCTTAGACTCAAGTACTTAAGTATTGTTGCCTACTTACTCTACTCCAGCAGGACAATCAGTTGAACAAGGCGTCGCAGCAGGACGATAAGTTTACCTTGATTATGTTGATAATGGCCCCCAACTGCCAATAACTCCACGAAACAACAAGGAGCGGAAGCGGGACAAGCTGCAACGGCTAACTCAAACTCATATAATGTATACCACGCTTCAAAGGCAGAGTACTATTTTCTTTTTCCCTGAACTAAACCGAGCACAAGGTATAGATCCAAGTAAAGTAAAGACACTGAACACACCTAAAGATCTGGCTTCTTACACTCTGTCCTATAATCAAACCGTGCCTCTGTCTCTGTGCTATAAGTCCTGTTTTCGATAGTTCGGATAGCCCACTACACTGAGCGGTAGCAAAGATAACAATACGATCTTGCCCAGTGGAGTCAGCGGGACAATGAGTCCTGTTTTCTGCTTACGGAGCTCCTTCCTGTTGAATTGAGTTCGCCAGCCTTTCATGCTAGTATTGTTTACTACCCTTGCTCCAACTCCCCCAAACTTGACTTGCCACAACACATGGAATGAACCCGGATTACCTAATTCCTATATATATAACTCCTATCTTCTTTAGCTCCCTAATGTTGCGCTGACGTATGAGTTGTTATAGTTCCTTTATGTGCGCAAACATGTGAAGAACAGAATGCCCTTGCTTGAGCAAGTGAATCTGCAGAAGGGAGGGGGCTCTTTCTCGGGAGAATTTCGTATCCAAAATCGAATAAGATAGCGAGTGGGAGAGCAGAGGTGTTTCATCTGTCGGAGAAGGCGCTAGTGAGCAGGTGAAATGTCTGGACGGAATCTCCAATCGTGGTCAGGAAAGGGCGCGGGGTTCTCCTTTTGACATTTGACATCAATCAACTAATCTGTCATTCTAACTATGCTATCCTGTGAAGAGTTTCCAATCCAAAAAGAATGCTTTGATGCAGGCGATCTTTCTAGCGGGGGAATATACCAATGAAATGGCTAATTGAGCGAATGTTGCAAGGGGATGTAAAAACTTATACAAGACCAGACTCTCAAGAGGACTCTTCCTACTTTGTAGCCTTCCCGCGGGCGAAGCGAATGGGCTAAAGTGTGCCGTGGGTGAGTTTCGGGGATAGAAAGCTTCCATTATTCTTTTCTTCATAATGAGTCATCGGCGCGTGCTCGATCGTTCCGTATTTGCCCTGAAACCCTTTCGTAAACAAATCAGTGTATTGTCTGAATCGAGAAGGAAAGGATAAACACTCAACAAGCAACTCAGACTTAGAAAGCTGCTTATAAGCCTATAAGGCGCTTCAGTATCCCTATAATTGATTTGTATTCCATTAGAAAGCAAGTCGATCTGAGAAAAGTGATCTCACGGTCGCCAAAGAAGCATAAAACATTTCCGATGACCCGAGGGCTCCACAATATGCTTTGGTCTTTGGGAGAAAGAAGGATAGACTCTTTCTCTTTTCTGACAATATATTCAATGCTGGAATCCTACCTTTGATTTATATTGGTATTTCTGTGCCCTTAATGCTGGAATCCTACCTTTGATTTGGTTGGTATTTCTGTGCCTTTCATAAGTGCCCGCCCAAAGTGCCGTTAGTGGGTTGAACAAGTAACCGGGGAGGATATAGCTTTCAAGACAAAAGGAAAGAAAGGCCAGATTCATTTGAGCGCATCGCTTTCGGTTTGGGCTTGAGTTTAAGGCCCATACAATCTCCACTTCCTACCACCATTGACTTGCGGTCTACCCCACCTCAGAAGACCGACTTGAAAGATCACAAGAGAAAAGATAAAGAAGAAGCTCTCCTGAGAAACAGATATCCTCTGAATCCACCCATGAACCTTTTCCCTTGTCCTCTGAATCCACCCATTAATACTGGCCTTTGTCCCCTGAATCAACCCATGAAAAACCCTTTCTATCCCTTGAGAATCAACCCATGAACCCTATCCCTTTAAGCTGAATAAAGTCCAGAGAAAATAGACTATAAGAGAAAGCGACCCGTTTCACTTGCGGCTCATCGGCTCTTTTCAACGCTATTAAAAAACGACAATTCCACGAATCCCTCAAAAATCACATATTACTAATTTCAATGAGTCCTAAAAGAAATAGGAGCAGTAGGCTTTCAGCACCTCTTGGGGAGCCAAAGGACTATCAATCTGAAAGCGCTTCCAACACTAAACCTTTTTGCTTTCTACATTGCTTAAAAAGACTCCCGTTAGCACTTATAGTGAAGTCACTCGCGTTAGCGCCGCGCCCCGTTGGGTGTTTCCCGCGATAAGTCGTTTTATGGTTATGGTTTCTTGCTTGACTAATGAAATAAGAAAGAACTCGCTAATGCACTACGGAAGAAAACACAGGAGAATGGCTGCTATCCACAACATTTAGAAAGACTAGTGGAAAGAGTGGGATCGGGGAAGCTAAGTGAAGCTATTTTATTAGTAATAAGACACAGAAAGAGCCGGAAAAAGCACTAGGAGCGGGATTGAGTAAGGCGTCGCTAAGTAGAAATCCGTTCTCAACTCTGAGATCGAGTCAAGTCCTTTTCATTCGGTCTGTGTGCATGCTGTAAGTGATAGAATAAATAGGGTCTGGAACCGGCTATGAAGAAATGATTCATTCTAATAAAGCATATCTCTCTGAAAGTTGTAAGATCACATATTATATAAGCGAGTCACCTCACTCGAAACTAGAAATAGAAGAGGGGGCACAAATATATATTCTGTAATTGAGTAACCAACACTGCAACAAGTAACGAGTCAGCAGAACAAACAAGCAACGACTATTGAGCTCTGTTAGCGTCTAAACTCAGACAACTCACTTACACCTTTTAAGATAAGAGAGAGAATCTGCTGTGTGAGCGAGTGGTGCTGCCGTATCTATAAACCCAACTCCTTACTCTCAACACAAAACTCCTTACTCTCGGGGAGAAACTCCCCATACTGTTAGCTCTAAGGGAACACATCTCCTCCTTATCCGGCTATTTCCACGGATTCTGCTCTTTCTTGTCGACAAGGTATTCACTCCGAAAGCCTGCAAGTTAAGATAGTTTCAGGTTTGTATATGTGCTATTTATCAGCTAAAGACAGGTAAAGTGCCTATTTCTCAGCTAAAAGACGGGTAAATTGATGCTTTCGTAAAGCTAGCAGGGAGCTAGAAGCGTAGTAGACAAAAGCATAGAGCCAAGCTATTAGGCCCCAGACAAGCGTATACTAATCTTCGTCGGCGGTAGGCAAGGTCAGAAATAGAATGCCCAGTTGGAACAAGTTATTACCGAGTCCTTATTAATAGCGGCAGGAGCTGTTAGGCAGTAAAGCGATTTTCCCTACTATACTTGTCTAAAAGACGAAAAGATGGATGAGCCACTCTCTCCATCCGACCTTTACCTAGGCACCGTTGCCTTCTTTCTTGGTGCTAGTCGTAGACCCCGGCTTTGTGGTATGGCTCTGAGAACTAGTCGTAGCTGTTCTCGCCTTTTCTCCTTAAGGAATTGGATCTCGAACCGTTAGGAGTAGTAGCATTCGTTCACAGAGATGGATTGGCTTCGGTACTATGGGAATGCTTGAAAAAGCTCTGATTCCAATAAGCTCGTGACCACTCTCAGAGGTAGCTGGGAACAAAAGGAATAAGTGCGTGATGCTATTGGACTTCTTTCCTTGGCGAGAAGGGTTAGCAGGGACAGTAGCCTTAAAGTAAAGGACCAGCTGTCTAGCGCTTTCGTTTTGTGGGAAGAGACTTTAGTCATTGATATCCATATTTGCATACCTAATGACAAGCCTGCGGTTCGGGTTGTTTAACCCTGCAGCCCCATTTTCTAAGTGCGTTTGTCTTGGTACTTCTACTTTCAGAAAGAAAAGAGAGACCCACTTGCCACAAGAAGCCATTAGCCAAAAAACAGTGTTAAGATCTCAAAAAGAAAGAAAGAAAGAAGAGTATTCGAATCCGGGGCCCCTATTACACTTGGCACGAAGCCATGGGTCCTAAGGGAGATGGGAAGAGAAATCCCCACTCTATCAAAGAAAGACGAAGCATTAAATGCCCTCACTGCCCACTGGTTTTTTTACAAATTAACAAAAGGAGCTTTGAAGAGGCACTCAAGTGCTTTCAGGAGAAATAAAGAGAAGCTCTCAGTGGGATCCCCAAGAACCAAAAGGACAAAGACAAGGTTGCAAGGCCTAGAAGACCGGGCCAAGCAACGGACAAGCTAATACTAGACGCCAAGGAACTGCAACCACTGCATCTAAGCCTGCTGCTGGGTAGTTACAGACTGGTGCTGCTGCTCCTCGGCCTGTAGCTCAGTAGTCAAAGAATCAGAATAGAACTCAGGAGTCACAGGTAGTAGCTTGGCTCTTTCCCACCGATTGACCGCATTAGAGTTAATATCATATTTATTGCGCCTGTAGCATGAGAAAACAGATCTGATATCGTTGACTTTCAAACAGGACTTGAAACTCACTAACGCGAAAACGAAACTAGTTCAGTATCTTTACATGGGTTCTATACCAAGTGTAAAAGAAACGAAAGATTCCATTCAAAGAAGAGAGTCTCTCGGGCGAAAGTAAGCTGCAAAGGGAGAGTAAGGAAGGGAAAGAGAGAAAAGCTACGACTAATGGACAAGTCACTCACTACTTGCTATGTGTTTGTGGAGCCGGAGGAGAGGTATTGTAGCCATTGTTCTAGTTGCCTGAGTTCACAGAGCATAAGTTTCAGTCGAGGAATCAGAAAGTACTGGGTTAGAGGAAGCTTATGGAAAAGGTTGACCCTAACACATGAATGCTGCAGTGGGCAGAAATACAAGAAAGGAGATTCACTCACTACTCCTGTAACTTGGCGTTAAGTGTTATCTACTTAATTCTATACCGGCTATACCTACGGGCAGTAAGAAGTATACGAGTTGACTGCGATAGATTCCAGAAATGAAAAGACTGCAAGAAGATCTTATGAACCAGTAAGGGAAGAAGGATCATATGCTTGAAAAAAGCTGGATTAAGATCAACAGTAGGATTAGATGCAGGTGAGGAAGCCATATCAGTTGTATAGTAAGGAAAAGGGGTTGGAACAGAAGCGGAATGCTCAGATTCAGCAACAAGCGGTGGTCCAAGAGAACAAAACAAGAAAAAGGGGAGTCGAAAACACAGGGTAATTAGGGAATCCAGAAGCCAAAGTAAGCTTAGAAGCGGTAAGCACGGGACAATCAGTTGTTGACATGATTTAAAGAATGATACTATCAATAAGGAATTAAGGAGCGGATAAGGGTAGCGGTAAGTCTAGACTACTACTTGTTGTTTCAAGTTGAGTTCTTGCCCCAACTCACTTAGTATAGATTTCTACTTTCACTCTTGCTACAATTAATTTCACCCTGCTGGCTCTGCGCAACAACTACTTAAGAATGGAATTGAACCTTTAGTTTTATACCTGAATAGCCTGCTACTAATTATTATATTCTATTCATTATTGGAATTGACACCCATAGGTATTCCGGGCGGTAAGTGATAGGCCAGTTCCAGTTGTTGTCCACTCTACCGGGAAGTCAACTAGTTCAATTAGTTCAATACGGGTTCATTCTTATACAATACAGGTAAGTCAACTATGCTCGTAGCCTATGGCTCCTACGCCTTCTGATTCTTATGATGATTATTCTTTTGGAAGCTTCCCTTGCGTCCGAAACAATTCCTTTCCTCTTATTACAAGTCCTAATTTCGCCTACCTAAATTCCCCATCTATTGATGAAAAACGAAACTCCTGACTATAAGGCTATCTCCCCTGGGTAAACTCTTACTAAACTTGCTTCTCCTACTGCTGAGTTTGATTCCGATTGACATTATCCATATTCTGTTTCTTATGCCTAAAATTCCCATGATCCGTATTATAATCAGAAGTTGAGAAAGAATGGAATTATTATATCATAATGAGAAAAGCAATAATGGATCAGACCTGAGCTACTAACTAGAAGAGATCGGAACTCGGAATTGATCTACTGAATATAAGAATCAAATCCCTAAGAAAGGGAATACTAAAGAGGGCAGCCATACTTTCCCTACTGACTTCGAACCTCGCTTCACTACGGATAATACTTTCATCCGAAGCTAGGGATCCCGCTACTACTTATGATAAAGCAACTTGTACTGACAGGACCTATATCACCGCTAAAAGAATCAAACCACTATTAAAGAAAGAGAGCAGCTACCGCTTCTAGGACCCTCGCTCGGAACAACTCATTCTCTAAACACCGGTCCGGATCCTATGTTCTACTGATCTTAACTACTTATTGCAAGAATCTCCCTAGTACTGACAGGGCTTACCCGGTATTCCAATAATAATAACTGAGCCATTTAACTTAATGCTCATCTACTTCCCCTCAGTCAACTAGCTACTATCAACCCCGAAGAGTGGAGCGGCCCTGCCGCGCAACTTACGTAGTTGCTTGGCCCCCGCACCTAGTATAGGAATCCAACTAGTCAGCATCAGAACCAAGCCTTGCTTCCTGTCTCGAAGTTACAGAATTGCTCCCCTTGATCCGAGCCTGTCGCAAGTAGGTCTGTTCCTGTGTTCGACCAAGCAACTACTAGACGCCAAGCAACGACGTAAGTAGTTGTGCGGCAGTTGTTACTAGTCCTGTGTTCGCTGTCGCGTCAGCGAGCTGAAAAGCGGTAGGAGCCTGAGTTAAGCGGCAGTGTTGTTTGAGATCTAGGCGCGGTAGGAGCCTGTGTTAAACGGTAGCGAGTTAACCACTTAGCAGCTCCATTCCGATACTGACTAGCTCCATCCTATGCCTTGCCAGCTCCATTCTGATACATACACTTACTGGTGCTAGCTCCCCTTGCTTTCAGTCCATAGCTGTTGATCCCGAGACTTGCTCTACTGGCTATCATTCTAACTATCCTGTGTCTCTGATTCTATAACTCCTGACTTCGGGCTTACTACTGACTCAACAGGCACTGCTTCATTCTATATTATCTTATTATAGAATTAAGTAGGGGGCCAATAGTCATTAATCAATTATATATTAGAGTCAGAGGGTCCCGTACCTGCAATTCCATTCTGGGAGTTTTCGGCTATAATCCCTGGCCCAGCAACTACTAAATGAAAGTACCAAAACACAGCAACAATGAACTAGTAAGAAAACACTGCTGAACACTCCTTACTCTATCCTTTCCCTCACACTCCTGGCTTGGCTCTATCCCCTTTCTCTCACACTCCTTACTCTATCCCCTTTCTTTATCTCAAACATCAAACACAGGACTTAGCCTTTCCTTTCGTACCCTGCTAAACAATAAATAGCGTTAGGTTCGTTGCTTCTTGTTCTAAGCTTGTTCCGTGGCTTTTTCTGAGTTTAGTTATTTCAGTCATTAGCTCTGAACCTCACTGCTTAAATGAAATGCCTAAGCTCACCTGCAATTACTTACTCCCTTAACAAACTCACTGTTAGCACCCCACCCCGGTGAACTCAATAAGCTAACTTGCGCCCTTGCCAATACTGAAAAGAATAGAATATCGCTATAAACTACTTGCCAATACGGAATGCAAAAAGAATATAGCTATCTACTAATATGAGTGCATAAGACCACTCCGAAACTTGCTTGTTGAATTGAATTTAGCAGCGTTCATCATATGTCATAGGGTAAAAACCTCTTTGACTCTACACTCACGCCTTGAGCCAGGTAAAGGTATGAGAGCTATAATCTAGTGCAAAAGAATATCGGCACATAGGTTCTAGAGGAGATTATTGACCGGCACCCTCTAGTCCTACAATAAAGGGTTCACTTGAGCTTTCGCCCTTCGCTTTTCCGCTTAGGAACGCCTGTGCCTTATAGTCATTCGCGTTAGTGAAAGTAAGCTAACACCGTTAGTACCCCGAAACATATACAAGTGTTAGCGCAACGGAACAAGCATCTAGTTTCAAAGGGAAGGCTTTCAGCACCTTACTTGAATAAAAGAAGAATAGGTTGATCTTCTCATAGGTGAAGCAAATCAAACCTATTTTGAGACAAAGAAGATAAAAAAACGAAACGATAGTGGCTAGGAAAGCGCCGGAGATTCTATGGGAAATAGGAAACGTCGAAGTGAGCTGTGGCTTCACAATAGGAAGATGAGGAGATAGGGTTCGAAGGATATTCATGAGATTGGGGTTTGTTTTCTCATTCGCTCTGCCCGCTCTCACTTTATTATGGTTAATAATGCAGAACCTTAAGTATGGTTTTACGCCCTACTTCTTCGGCCTAATCAATTCAGTAGCCTCTTTCTTTCGCCACAACTTTCTTTGAAATTGGCACTTCTTTTCTTTCCTTATATATCTTTCTTTGAAATTGGCACTTCTTTCCTTATATATGTCATTTGCTTGTCGTTTGTGTTCTTTTCTTCGAATTAATTGGAACCTTCTTTTTGAAAAGCCTCAGAAAAGGGGTAGTGTTTCAATAGTTCTGAGTCAGCGGGTAAAGCAAGGGAGAAAAGCAAAGATAAGTTGTAGTTGATGTGTACAACTCAGTGGCGGACTCTTCTGAGAGGGCTCCCCTCTGAACCCCAGTTGTCTTGTCTCCCTCCACTACTTAGCTTTCTTTAAGCCTTCTATACCAAGATCAAGCTCCGTTGCTATTTTCTTTCTCCAATACAGGTCCCCACCACCCCAATAAATGTCTAAGGGCTGGCCACAAGCTGTGAAAATATTGACTCGTCCATTGTACGACATGAATAAAGATCTAGCATTACCAGTTCATAACCTTCCTCCTTTTCGAATTCCTAATCTCTCTAAACTTCCTTTTGTCTTCTACTTTAGCAGCGAAGTGTTACTCTCCAGTATGGCTCAACAGTCCGTACACCCGATCATCAACGAATTTCTTCTTTGTCCTAAGTCTAACGAACACTTTTTCATGCAAGACTCGTAATTAGTACAATGAATGCAAGACTCGTAAATGAGTATATCTATCTAATATTCTTTATTTGATTTCCATCCAGTGTAAGAAAATGAATGCTTCGATATCGATCCTGTGGATGAAGGCTAATGGTTTAAGTCCTACTTCCATTCCAGCCTATTTCTTGACTTTCGTGTAATGGGTGGATTCTTGCTTTCCTGCGAGAAAGTCCTAGTCCGTTTTTTAGCCTTTATAGAGAGTGCCAGTACACAAGCAAGTGATAGATTTCTGTTTTTCCAACCATTCCGGCTATCAAATGGAAGTTCCTGTTGTAGTCTTTTTGAATCCAGCAAGTAAGGATCCCTTTGAAGCAGGAGTGTCTCTCAAGGCAAGCAAGCAGTCAGGATCCCTTTCAAGCAATAGTTTCTATTTTTACTAGACTCTGGGCTGGGGCTTTAATGGTGCTTTTCTATATGTCGGGCTTGGAGTTCAACACGTTCAGTTATCAAAATCAGAGTTTCTCGAGGTTACCGATCCAGAGGAGCCAATAAAGAGGGTTAGGCCTGTCATAATCTAATTCCTTCCATACAAGCGTCTGTTTTTGTAATCTCTTTCTTTCTATCTGGGAGTTCTATTTAAGCCATTGCTAGTCCCTTCTATGAAGTTAGCTTTTTCGTTTCCGTTTCATTACCCTTTTTCAATCCAACACTTTTACATCAGGAAAGTGTTCAAGCAGAGCATGAGTCTATCATATTCTATTGCTTGGGGAGAAGATAACTCTCAAGAAGGTCATTTCTACAGTAAAGGCAGGCGCGGGTATTTGCTGGTTAGGTAAAAAGCTAAGGGAAAGATCCGCAAAAGAAGAAATCGGTAGGAAAAAAGTGGAAGAGGAAGTGAGAAAAGCAACCAGAGAGATAGGTAATTGTGCAGGAGTGGAAGTCTCCGGAGGTGATTGTTAAGTAGTAGATAGAAGCCGAGAAGAATCCGCAGTAACAGGAAGGGAGTTCGGAAGTAACGCAGGATACTTTTCAGTCAGATTCATAAGAAAGGGAAGCCAGCCCGCAGATTCCAAAGAATAGGGAAGCAGTGCGAAGAAAGGAGACAAAAGAGATAGAATCAGTAGTTCAAAAGTCAGCTAAGGCGGGGAAGTGAATCAGTCTATTTCTTTGGGGGCGAAGTCTAGGCAATTAACATCAGTGTCGAGTTCACCTTTTTCATGCGAAGGCTATAGTTTCGTATATAATTCCATAGAATATTGTCATTAGAGAATCATAGGAATCTGAGTTTCAATTCAATGATTCAGTGTCAGTGAGCTGTGCTCTATTCCATAATTCAATGACATGCGCATAAGAACAAGTGCTAAGGCGAGTGACTATGGTTAGTGAGTTCTTTGAGAAGAATATCGGCCTATAAGAGAATGTGAGGCACCAGCTTATACTTGCTATTGACCCGAACCCTCTACAAATGACTTGCAGGACAGAGACACCTGATTAAGGGACAGTTTGAGAGTTTAAAGATCCGTATCAAGGTTCAGTTCACTACTAGGTTAAGGCAATAGGAAGCGGGAAAGAAGGAATCTAAGTAGGACTCTTAGGTCTCTGGGAATGAAAGGCAATGCGAGCAAGCAATAGAGAGATTCAGTTATCGTTAGCGCAAGGGAACAGTTTACTTTACTTAAATATAGGTAAGCAAGGGAAGAAGCTCGTATCACGAGAAGAAAGTCAACTCGATAATCAGCTGTTCGAGAAGAAGTAGTTCGACACACACTTTACAAATATCTATCCTAGGTGCAAGAGAGTTCCATTCCTACCTATTAGATATGCGCACGAGAGAAAGAGATATTGGATAGCAAAAAAGGAGCTCCTTAAGCCCATTAATTAAGGGCACAGTTGAAGCGCTTAGTACTGTTTACTTCATTCAGTAGAGTTCCAGAAGAGAAGGGCACTACACGACACGGTTTAGCAGTTGAGTCTCTATCGGTTCTTGTGTTGTCTACGAGAGTTTAGTTATTGGCTTTCCCCTTTGCGCTCTAAGCTTGTTGATAGGTTTGCGCCCTTACCCTTACCAATACCTATTTTCAATTGAGCTTTCATATGATATAATAAAAGAGTGAAATGACAAACTCAATAATATACCATACAAACTGCTTCCCTTTTCCTTCTAAACTTACTTATTGGAGTCACAACCTCACAGCCATTACTTGTTTACTTGTTCGTTCTGCTGGCTAACGCCCTATCTGTCTAACCCTGGCTAACGCCCTATCTGTCCAAAAGAACTGGCTAACGCCCTATCTGATTCTTCTTCAGCTACCCGTCATTCGGATTCTTATGGTAACCGTCACTGCGCTTGTTTCCTTGCTTCTTTCAAATCATTTATGCTATCCACACCTATTATAGAAGAAAGTAACTAAACACTGTTTGCTCGAACTCCCTTGCCTTAGTAACAAAACACAGCTTGTTTGCCGCTGACTTTAGCCCTTCCTTTCGCACTTCTTCTTTTGTAGATTCCACTCTTTCTTCGATTCTTAAAACGATTACACTTCTTGACTTAGCGCTGAAAAAGCCCTTGGGCGGATCTTCTGTATCAATGAAAAGAAAGGTGCTTCTTGTTCTGCTGACTGCTTACTTGACTAACCTCTTGAGTTACAGATTGATGTCGGCTAAGGCACCCGTAAGGGCAGTGTTTTGACTTATAAAGCTTAACTATAAATGAAGGGCTTTCTTTCATACTCAATCTCCTTTCTTTCTCTCAAGAATGGAATAAAATAAACAACTTATAGTATCGAGTAACAACACTCTCAATTCACTGTTTATTGCTTACCTCTGACCTTATACTTTCTACTAGCACTCCTTTTGCTTCCCTTAAGAACTAAGATAGGCTTCCGCAACGCTTCCCTGATCCAACAAGTAACGAATAATAAGCCTTAGGGGAGCTCTTTCAAAACTCGGATTTGCATTTGTATATATTGTTGTCATGGTCGATTCTTGGATTTGGAGGTTCCCGTATTCGTCGTCGAGCACATGGTATAGAATTTCATAAATACACAGCACCCGTCGTTGCTTGTTCCGATGAGATACCTTCTACTTGCTCTAGCATTGGAGTTGGGGAGAGCGTGAAGTAAACCTTTAATTGAATGCACAACTTATAGAATAGAGGAACCTCATTAAACCAACTAGTCATGGAATATCGGCTAAACTGCATTGAGTACAAAAGAAGATGGGAACCCACCCCTAGAAAGTCAAAGGGAACCCACCCCTATAAAGTCAAAAGAAGAGAATTGCTCCTTCGGACCCTTGCTTGTTTCATGCACATAAGATGGAATAGATTAACTTCGCTCCTCTTACGAGCCACTGCAAATAGCATATAACTCCTTGCTCTATTGTAATTGATTAACCTTCACTACTGCATGCTGAAACCTAACTGCTGACAGCATTGCTTACTCAAAAACGATCTCTCTCACTACAACTCCAAACGCACAACATTATGGGCGTTGCTTCTTGTTCTGTTCCAAAGCTAACTAATGCCCTGTTGTGGAAGCCTTTGTTTGTTTGCTTATTGCTTCTGTAACTCGTATGAAGTACTTAGCGCTGAAAAAGGCCTATTTGACTAAGTTTCACCTACGTTCAAGGTTGCTCATAGGCTAACTATCATTGAAGACCCCTATCGGCTGTGATAATGCATTATAGCCGTGTAACATAGACCTGAGAGTGAAGTAATACGTTGGTTGATTCTTTCTCGCCTTACCCTTACTTGCATTCGGCTTCTATATAAGATGAAACAGGAACTGGACATTCTGTTGCTTCCTTTCTAACCGCTGATTCCTCTATTGTCGACATGAACTTTGCCCTGACTTTATTCTTTAGCGTTACGTGGGCCCGCTTAGACTATCCATGACAAGCAAGGTATCTGAAGGCACCGAGGCAACTGTGCGTATAAGAATCAATATCAGCACATGGAAGGCTAGACTCAAGTACTAGAATGATTTCCTTTTCGGTAACTCCCGAAAACCAGACTTGTTGCGCCTCGTAAACCATCAATTGACAAATATTGAACTCACCCACGCAATGAAAGGAATGTAATCAAGCTGCTCCGGACTCTCCTCAAAGAATGGAATCTATCTTACCCACCCACCTAGCAGACTTTATATTACTGTAGCAGGTGACTTACACCGTTGTTTTATTCTTGACCCCTGGACTGTACCTTCCATTCAAGCCCTTGCTTCTTGTCCATTTGCCAGGCGTTGAACAGCTCCTGCCGCGGCAAGGGGGTTTAGACTACTATAAAAGCAGGACAATCAGTTTACCTCGCCCCACGCTGACTGATTTGATACTACAGACTGAACCGCAAGCCGGGACTTTCTGATTCCCAACACTGCGTAGCCAGGAAGATTTTCCTCTAACCCTACCCTGACTTTAGACTTGACCGACGGAGAGCTTCTCTCGTAAACAACACTCTCACCACCGAAACTTGAACCTTGACTATATTATTACCCAACTTAAGACCCTAACTCAACTAAACTTCCCGCATCTAATCCATCATCAGATCCCGATCAAACATCTTCTCTTATAGAGTAAACTCACACTCCACAAACAATAACTCTTTACTCGAAACTTGAAGAACAGACAACAGGATACAACACTGTAACTTACCATTCTCTAAGAACCGGGGATTATTAAAGAATAGAACCACTTAGCGCTGAAAAAGGACAAAGAGACTCCACTCAAGCTAGCACTCACAGCAAAGAGACTCTCTAAACCGACAACAGCCAAACAATACGACAACGGAATTTCCTTTAATCTCTCGAGCCCCTCTGTATATAAATAACGAATATTGCCCCATTCTATCGTAAAGGGGAAGTATAGAGCTGTCTTGTTACAAAGGTGCTAAGAGCGAGCTGTCTTGTTACAGATTGCTATACAATGCTTGCTGCTTCCTCTTGAGACTCCACCTTTATACCGCACGCACCGCTACTTGGACATGATCTCAGGCTTATGGGCTTCTTTATTGTATAAGATCAAAGTCGATAACACGGATGTCGAACTCCACTTTATGAACCGCAGACTAGATACCAAGTTTCGGCAATACCTTCCCGCTTCTAAGCCAACACTCGATTCAACGCTACCTTGACTTTCTTCTGTGTAGTAACCTCTGGGCTGGGCCTTGCCTCTTTCTCCCGTAGGATTCAGCACTAGATCATACCCACGCTTATACTTATTTGTTGGGTTCTATGTTCTCTACAACATATCCCGTAATATCCCATCTATAGTGAAAGTACGTTTGACGCTAGTTACATTATGAGAAGCAGAAGTAGCAGTCTCATGCCTATTAGGGTTCATTACGAGAAGCACGAGTTAACTTCTTATTGGCAGTAGCTACAGAACAAAAGCAAGGGAGAGTAGACTAGCAATCGATACTAGTAGTTTTGGAGAGGCCCCCCAAGGAGTAAGATTGATGGATAGGAATGAAAGACCAGCCAAGTAATGTGTAGCGGCAGTGAGTTGTTAAGAAGCTAAAGCATGTAAGTAAGCAAGGGCGCGGACCAATAGCCATATTTTAGTAAGAATGAGATGCATTAGTATAAGTTTGATCAGTGTAGTCGTAACGTCCATTAGGGCTGGTGTTCTCAATCTATGTGGGCAGTGCTCAATTCTTGTTATCGCTATTTCGATTCTCTTTTTGGTCGAAAAAGGTCTATTGCTTTGCTCTTGAACGGTATATAAGTGGTTTGGGCGTTAAGTCCACTTCCCTATTCTTAGGAGAGTAAATGAAGAAGAGGTTTGTTGGCGAGCAAGTAACGATCAGAGACAGGAATGCCAGCACAAGTGTGGGTTGGTGCCTATAGCTGTGAGGCTTAGAGACAGGGGCGGTCGCTTGGGAGTTAAGGTATCCGTTTTTCATTGGATTGCCGGACCTAGTATAAGTATGAGTTCCCACTACGATGTACCTTACTTCTATTATTATTATTATTATTACATACCTTATGATATCCCTTTAGAATATACCTTCTAATATATAAGTGGATAAGTAATAAGTAAAGACAGTCTAATAGGCATGGGTGTTGAACTCGCTACCGCTACACTTTTTCTCTTTTCTCTTTCCCGCTGACTGGATACTTAACCTATGTGGAGCAACTTTACCTTCCCTTTGCTTTGCTGACAGTGAAAGGGCTCTCATGGCTAATCACCTGCATATCTCAACTCGGAAACAATCCTTATAATTCAGGGGTTGGTCTATAATATCCGTTTCATTTCACTTCTTTTCTTTAGTTAATCAGTGAGTTCCGTAATTCCTATTATATAGGCGTGGTGAGGGAATTCTTTTTCCATTGATTTCTGCGCAAGAATACTCTGTGGCCGGTCAGTCAAGTCTCAAGGAACAGTAGACAGTAGAAAGAAGCATGTTGAGATTACATTCTTAACTGGCAAATCCAAGAAGAATGCTGAGTATATAAATATGGGTAGGTAATAACCAGAGATTCAATTCAGAGTTTTTCTCTTCTGCGCTCTAAGATAGATTCAATGAAAAGCAGTTGAAAGATTATCAACAGGGTCAGGATCTTCAGCAGGGACAGAGACTCCATCAATCTATCTGTAAATACACTCCTTCCCTCTATCGACCATACCTTTGCCCGAACTATCCTTTCAAAGAATGCATTTTCTCTTTCGTGGGCACCTCGCCTTAAAGACAAGACCCGAACTCCCAGCCCAGAGATCTTAGTCTAATAACACTTCCCTCTCTCCACTACAAAGAGCATAGGTGGGACTAGAAGCTTTATCAACTAACTCGGAAAGTCAGAATGCAATTTCCCCTGAGCAATCCTCTTCTTAACCGCTTACTGCTTACTTTGACACCGCTGATTCTTATTCTTCGACAACACCTTTCTTTTCCACTGTTGATTCTCGAGTCGATTCGGCTTCTGTATAGGATGAAACTCAAACAAGAGTGTAAGACTGGTTGCTCCTTTAAGACTACGAGCTGTATCCACCGGCATAAGGAGAAGAAATCGGAGTAGGTTATGAAGCTGTACCGGGCGCTAGGCAACAAACAAGTCCAGTGGTTGTCACCTTTGCCCTTAAGTAATTGGCGGCTTCTTTTCTTGATTACACTCGAACAGGAATTTAGTGCAGAGAAGATCTTATTGTTTGTTATTATATACAATATAAGAGTGAGTTCTGATATTGCTTATGTTTCTCGGCCTTTGATGCGAGGGCAGCGTCAGCTGCCTGCGATGCCTGTAGTGGAAAGATCTTACTTAGTTGAAATAGATGAAGCAGCTACCGATGCGGGATGAAACTATCAATCTGGTTCCGGTGTGAAAGCCCTATTTCTCGTCTCGGGTCAACTAATTCCATTCTGAACTTCAGTACTATAAGGAAGAAGGAAGGGGGTCGCTAAGCATATTCCTCAATAAGAGCAAGAGTCGAGGGAGAGTTAGCCCCTTCTTAAAGTAGCAGTTAACTAATACTTTACTTACCACTATTAGGTTTTCCTACTTTACTTAACCCGGACTGCCGCACACCAAAGTACAGTACCATTCAATTCCAACTGCGGCCCAAGTGGCATTGGCGCTCAGCCTAAAGTCTTATACCTGATGGTCTCAAGTCCAGATTTGATGTTGATTGATGGACCTGATTGGATTCTAGCCAAGTCATTATGGGAAAGGCGAGCGAATGTAACTCTTTCTAATAACTCTGCTGAAGCAATAGACTGAGTCGAAGCTAAGCTGACTTAGGCAATGACCAGAGGAAAGCGGATCTTTGGGTTAGGACATGTGTAACACACTATTTACCCCTTCCACTTTGTTTGATCGAGATTGGGTTGGTATACTAACTTCTCACAAAACCGCTTCTTACATATTCCTTCTTCTTTATCGGGTATAGTAAGTACAGAATCTCAAGTATCATAATGGTGCCTAGAGGATGAAGCAATAAAGATAATAAGAGTGACTATCCGTTTCCCTATGTAGTAGAAGTGGATTGATTAATAAATGGATGAATCTCGGCACTGCAGGAGGAGAAGTGGATTGATTAATAAATGGATTGCCTACCTACTTCGGTCGAGGTGAGTAGAAGTGGATTGATTCAGAAATCGATGAATCTCGGCGACGGTTAGCTCTTGCCCCGCACCTAGACAAGAATAATACCTGCGTAAAGAAAGCCGCTAAAGCACTCTGATATAGGCCTTTTTCGCCTTCCCTATCCAATACACCTATAGAGCGCTCTTTCCCTCTCACCAGTCTTTCATATCTATATTTCTGTATGGCGAACCGTTTTTAGGTCAACAGTATTAGTTGAGTGATAAAGCTTTGGCAAATGCAGACTGGGATGAAGCTGGCAGTTTTCTTGAACGTTCCCACCATCTCTTATTCCAATGTTTCTACCACCATCTCTTATTCCAATCTGTATATTGATTCATTTCTCATCCATACTTCCACAATGAGGTTTTGGTGGAGGCCTCTGCTACTTCCTCAGTGGCTCCGTAGTCCCTCTTTCACCTTTGCAACAAAGATGGAGTTGCTGGCTATGCGGTGGAGATTAGTAGTAGGGAAGGCCGGATGGCAAGCACCCGCACGCACCTAACTATTTCGATTTGAACGGAACAAACAAACAACGGAACAAGCTTAGGCGTAGCAACAAGTAGCGGCGCAAGAAAGATAGATGAATGCTGGGTTAAGGGAATGGAATAAGAGAATAATCAATATCTGGCCTTAAGTGGAAGCTCCATCTCAATTAAGGGATGCAGTGTATTTACTTATACCGGGTGCTCCTCAATTTATTGCGCAAGAAGGATTCGCGGATTTTAGGAAGTAAGCAAACGGTTCAGGTTAATAAAGGGAATCAGTGTTCTCGACTAAAATGGACTTATTGACAGCTTAACCGAGCTTACCCACTACACCTTATAGTATAGAACTCTGGAATATTACCTGCTACGGATCTTTCTTCATATTCTTTTCTTTATACAACAAAACAAACAACATTGCCTTAACCTTACTTGATAACATAATCTTATTGAGTAGCCTTTGACTTTGGCCAATACCCTCTCTTTACTGATTAACACCTCGCTTCCGCTTATGGAACTCGTAGACTATCTTCTTCCCCGACCTAAAACTAACAATTAGCTATAGTACCTTACTCGCACACCTTTACTTGCTCCTTAAGTATATAAGTGTCTAATATTTACCTTTCTATATATAATGCTTTGGCTTCCTTTCTACTCTTCCAGGAAACCTTACTTTTTGTGAATAGAAGATAAGATGGATGTCGGCACCGTGGTTAGTAAGCTTACGCGCGTTGATTCTATTCCTATGGAGTTTAGCAAAGCTTTCTTTCCCTTGCCTTATATGCAATTTCCTACTTTCTTTAGAAAACGAAACTCACTCAAAAGGAATAGGCTGCGGAAGGTAATACTAACAGTTATGGGTTGTTGGCTGCTCATCGAGTCTTGCGCTCGGGATCATCTAAAATCAAATGGCTAATGATCTTCCGTATAAGTTAGACGAAGATGTTCTCAGACTAGTATAAAGCGGATAGCTTAAACATTGGCTTAGCTCGCAAGTATTACGAATGGTATACAATAGCTCAAGTGGATTTCTCTTTACCATTGTCAGCAATTATGGATCTGCCTGCTCTTTGTTTCAGGCCGGATAGGAAAGACCTACTACATCTTTTCCATAAGTCTGGTAGCGTATGACTGTTTACGAACGCCATCGCTATTGAGCAGCTTCATGGAGTAATAAATATGGTTGATGTTGTGGTACACGTTGTACTTTGGTTGAGTACCTTGTTCTTGGTTAGACAGGCAACCTACGACCGGACGTAAGAGAAAAGCACTATCAAAAGGTTATTGCTTCAAGCAAACCAAAAAGCCGAATATTGCGAAAAGATAATGTAACCGCAGAGAAAAGATAGATCCCTAACAACAAGCAACGGAACAAGCAACTCATTAATTTCCATTTATTATTGAATCCATCTCGAGCTAATATTGATAGGAATTGATTCTATCGCGGAAGCATAAGCTGGAAGGCTGGATGTAATTGCAGGAAAAGAATCCTCCCAAAGAGACTTAACTCTAAACCCCGCTGTAGGGCAGTCAACTAATAATTCATTCCATCTTTCAAGCGCAGAGGCCGAGTCAAAGAGTACAGGACAGGAATCTTGAGAGCACAGAGCTCCTAATGCGCAAGTAAAAGACACTTATTTTCATCTTTCATTGAAAGCACATGATATAGATTGGGTAAAGACACACACTGCAAGCCGAAGTCCAGAATTCAGTGAATCTCTCGCCTCGCAAACAGGAATTGCAGTTTTTTACCTAACAGCATCTTTTCCAGCAAGTTGACAAAACCAGAACTCAGATTCTCATTGATGTCGACTTAGAGCCAACAACAGAACTCGTATACGCCTGGACATTATCATTCTGATTCTGAAGAAACTCAAATACGGAATTAGTAGTACATCGCATATAAGCCTAGGTAGGAATGTGACAATTCATATACTCCACTTTCACGATTGGTCAACTCTAAACTCCCGAAATCAATAGTATAGATAAGAATTAGATCGTTGGAGAGGATTCGCAAAGTTATGACGTGTACTACCATCATTGTAGCAAGAGAAAAACATGGAGGAGATCAAGGGCATCATTTCTATGTTGGAATCCTCGTTGAAGAGGGAGCGCAAAGAAGAAGCTAACCCTCCTATTCTAAGAAAGGCTTTCCCATGAGACTTCATCATTTTGGAGCACAATTCTAATTGGCCTTTCCTTTCACAGAGCTTGGGCTTCCGTGTGCAAGTAAGCACTCAAAGAATATACTAATCCAGTCATTAGGGGGAAGCACTCAGTTCAACACGTTAAGGAAACCATGAAAGCTCAGAAACAACATAAGAGGAGCCGGAGAATTGATGTTATTAAACTAAATGAAGAACCTAAATGAGTGGGAGCAAGTCGTAGAAGATCCGGAATTGGAGGCTACTCTCGTTAGGAACTTTAACGCTCTTAAAGCCATCTTAAAAGAGACAAGGAGCATCAACATGAGGGAAGAGAACTTTCTCAAAAGATGAAAGGAGTGCTTCCAACTTCCAAAATCGGAATGTTCCCATTATAGCCATCACCAATATGCCCCCTTAGAGTATTAGGCATTTCTGAAACTTCCACGAAAGGTTTCTAAGATTGAAGTTTGTCAGCTCCATCAAGAACTTAGTTGAGGAAAGGGTGGTAGCTACCTTATACGGATGCATTCTAAGAAGGCTACTGAAGAAAAAGATCCACTGGCAAAGGGCAAAGAACATCCAAATCATGTATAATGAGGAATATGCACAGATATCATATCCTGCTTGGAGACCGGTTTGCCTTAGGGATTCTTGATGATAAACCAATCTACGCAGAATGATGAGTGGTGGAATCTCTGTCAGAGCACTCAAGAAAAAGGGAGTGACCAAAAGAGAAACTCCTTGGTTGCTGCTTGGCCCATACTAACATATATTGAGGGCTTTGAAAACACCATCGGAATGATGATCACTTACTCCATTGCTAAGAATTGGGAACCAAGTAAGTGGTTACAGCAGAATGAGAACACTGATTCAAGCTCTGAACAGACCTCTCAACAAAAACACATCATCACAAGAGAGATTAGGTTTCAGATTGATTGCAGGAGGAAGTATTTCCGGATTCTAAAAACTAAGGAATTAGTATCTAGGAAAGTTGGAATGTTGGGAAGAGTAAAAGTAAAGAGCCCAATGAAAGACTCGGGGAACCCCTCCTTTTGTGGAGCCCCTAAAACTATAGTTGACTCGGCCCAACAAGACTCTGGGGCGTCAGTTAATTACTAAAGCACTTATGGTGGTTCTAGGTCAATGGAAATGAATGTTTGACTCGGCGCATAAGTTCTCAATTCACTGGTTGACTTGACACAGTCCAAATCGTTAAAGTATTAGTATCAAAAGTGGTTAAAGTATAGTAGAAAAAGGGTCATATTCCTATGACCGAGGAGAATGGAGTACACCGTAGTTGCTTGGTGACTTAAACGACAATAAATAGGGCTTGAACGCCTTCACCTCAAACACTTTACTACTGACTTGACTACCCTCAAACACTTGCTCATGGCTATCACTAACTACGTACATTATTGCCCTTAACCTAAAACCTGAATTATTGCCTTCTTTAGCTTCCGTATCAGGTTCGAGTGTTGTTGGTTAAGAATCAGCAGTGCCAGTTCATTCTATTTCAGTTCCGCCCAGTTCCTTATCCTATTGAAAAAGAAAGGGAATCCGCAAGTGCATAAGCTGTTTGTTGTAGTTACTAGTCGGATACTTCTCTTCCACTGGAACTGGAACAGGCAATTCCGCCCCAGAACTTCACTTTCGAACAGAAACATTATTTCCACCAGCTCCGGATCCTGGTTATGATCCATCCTACTCTAGATCCTTACTCTCCAAATAAAGAAAGAGAATCTAGCAGGAAAAGAATGAACTGATTGATATGAGAATTGGTTCTCTTATATGAGATTTCGATTCTATTTCTTAGTGGTTTGATCCTACATCTCCTTAACTTCGATTCTGGTATTTGTTCCTGGCATTCTGACTATCTTACTTGCTAATGGAACCCTTGCTTATAGGATCTTATAGGATGTAGGCTTAGCTCTGTTACTCATGGATTGATTTCTGAATTCTACCCAGTAATGTTTGTTTTATAGCTAGTGAAGCAAAGGCCAAGCAACGGCGCGCCAAGACACGACTACAAACGCAAGAATCGGACAGAACTCTCATATAATATAGTTAGTTGCAGCTATTATGGAGTCCTGTATAAAGGGCGTCAGGAGCTGTTCATCTACAGCGGCGAATGCAACAAGCCCAGCAGCTCATCTCTGCTAACTCTGGCTATCATCTCTGCTAACTCTGGCTATCATCGAATCTCACTCTGGCGAATTCTTCTCCGCAGTACTACACACAGGAACTTAACCTTTCAACAGCTGATTCTAGTGAGTCACCCTCCTCTTTCTCTTTCCACTAAGTAAGGTCTTTCCCTTCTCTTGAAAACGAGTTCAATCAGATCTTTTAACTGCTCTGATGCACCTGATCTAGATTGGATTCATTCATTCTTATATCCTTGTTTTGCTTTCCAGGGTGCCGAGTTTCATCAGTTTCTTTCCTTCCCACGCCAACACACCTTATCTGACTTTCTCACCTTACTTGAGAACTGAGTTTGATGGTTCCTTTGCTTTAAGATCCTTGTACTGTGCCACTTATTTGATGGTTCCTTTGCTTTAAGATCTTTGTCCTGTGCCACTTATATATCTGGGCTTTGAAGCTGGATCAGAGGAAGTGGAGGCAGTATCAAAAAGTGAGTAAGCTGCCTGTGGTAAAGGTTATGAAATGCAGTACGGAGGGAAAGCCTACTAGATGCTATATTCTCCTTATATATGAAACCAGATGAAACTAATAAGTAAGCAAAAGGGAAGCAGTGCCAGGAGAGTGGACTTCCAGCCTAACAAAAGTACTCTCATATTTCTCATTTCTTTTCTTTAGACCGGATCTTTCCTCTTCTCTTTCTATATTCTTATCGGAGTCGATCTATCCCTCTTCTCTTTCTATATTCTTATCGGAGTCGATCTAGGGTCTCCTCTTCTCTGGCTCATCTAACTTGCTTCATTCGGCTCCTCTCCTATTGCTCATCTAACTCTCCTTGCTTCACTGCATCCCTTCTGAAACTAAGATCTGAGTTGGAAAAGAATGCTACCAATGCCAATAAGACTACTGATCCTGCTAACAGTTCATTCAGCATCTGTATTGTATTCCGATCCTACTTCTTCAACACCCAAGCTATCCTTTCTGAACCGACAACACTAGCACCAAACCTATCCCTCTGACTTAGAGCTGGAGCACCAACCCAACCCGCAAAGCAGAACAGTAGGAGTGAGTTCAGATCAGATAGAGAACAGTAGGAGTGAGTTCAGATCAGATAGTAGCAACAGTATGAGTGAGTTCCAAAGTCAACCCGCTACTCTGCTCATACTAGGTGGGTTAAGAGCAACCAAGCCGACAAAAGGTGGATTTGCTATTAGCAGAGAAAAGACCCGCATGACGTGAAACGCGCATGTCAGTTAATTCCTTAGCAACCTCTCCCTACTGATGAAACTAGACTTTCAGAAGCACCAAAATCCACTCTGTTTGAAGAGCCAAGCAGAGAAACAGGCAATAAAATGACTAGTTAGGCAAAGGCAAAGATCGGTGTGAGAATCAGAGGTTAACTTCAGTGGTTAAGTCCCAAGTCAGAGGTAAACAGCAATCGGGTAATCAGCTTACTCATATACATAAGTTGTGCACTTGAGCGGGTGTGTTAGCTTACTTTCAATAAGAATAAATGTTGGGTTAATCCATTTCTAATTAATGATGTTTCCGTTCTCAAGTCTGGTTAAGGCGCATGGTAAAGTAAAGGCTTTGAAGTCTGCAATTGGCAAACAGCAGCGTTTTTCTCATTTCTTTGATTTCACTGATGCTCTATAACCATAGTAGGAATGAACCCGGATTCTATATATAAGGGGAATGCACCTAGAAACTCCCTTACTTTCCTTACTTAGGCAACAAGTATTTATTTGACTCGCTCATCTCTGCTAAATGGTATTTCCCCTGTCTGTAGTATATGCTTGGCCCTTTCTAAGCTTTCTCTCTTGTCTCGCAAATCCAGTATTGTAAGCTTTCTCTCTTGTCTCACCAATCAAGTAAGGCATTATATATATATAGAACTTTCTTTCTAGGTGGAATATCTTGGAAGGATATCCTTCCCAGCAAATGTCTGGCCTGTTCCTTTGCGATATCCCTTTTCCGTTCCTCTTCTTACCATCTTTTTTGAGTTGGGAAAGGAAAGCTGCTTTTAGCTCATTCCCTTTGTGCACATCGGATTCTCTGCCATCTTATCTTTCTGTCATACCGAGATACTAACTCTATCTAAAAGATCTTAACTACCTCTTTTACGAAACATTATGTCGGCGAAGAAGTCAAAAGGTAAGCCCTGTAAGCCAGATGTCCTTCTTTATACTATCTAAGAGGCTTTCCCCATATATTGTTTAGTGCGTGTGTATCTAGTATCTGGCCTAGTAGCTATCCTATTTCCTGCAGTCCTAAGCAAAGTCCCTGTCCTTATGTAGGGGCATATAATCTAAGGTACCTCTGCCCCTGGAGATAGGAGTTAACAAGTGTTGGATTCTGAAATGAAACAAGAGCATTCTCAACTTATCTATTTATCGCTCCTTCCTCTCTAAACTTATCTGTTTATCGCTCCTTCCTCTATTATTCTTTGGATTTGGATTGATTGAACGTAGCTAAGCGGAAACTTGATCTTGTTACTCGCCCTCTTCTGTTGCTGCGCCACTACACGATTCATCACCTACTGTTACAGCGACTGAGGTTGCTCCCTCTTGCTCTGATGGTCCTATATTGGCCTTTTCTCCTTATACAGCTTCTAGGTATACTCAAACTTACATGACTACACCGCCACCATCTCGAACTAACCATCATTTGGTTTTGATCCTCCATCAAATGGCTTGCTTTAATTCTATGAAGAGAAGGAGAAAAAGCTAGGTAAAGGGGAACCACCTACCACGGAACCAGTGGACGGGATCTTTGAATAAATCAGTAGAATTTGGAGGCTCTTCTCTTGGCCCCCATCCACCATCCCTTAGCCTTAAACCAAACTTGATTATATGTAAAGAAAGCAATCGACCGCTTAATGTGAGCCGAGCCAAATCAGCTCAAACAATGAATCTCATTCAAACTATCTCAGGAAGCTCGTGGTTCCGGAACCGGCTGCCCTAACCATCCTCTCTCCAGGCCGGAAATGGGACGCGCACCATCTCGTTCCCCTCTTCCCCGCATCTAAACCATCCTGGATTTTGGATCAATCTATCGCGAGGTTTTCCATCACGATGAAAAGTTGATAAGGATCCATGGAAATCAACGGCTTAGCGAGCTGGGGTGGGTTTGAGTGGAGACAAAGATGGACTCGACTTCTCTTCCCGCTCGGATGCTGCCATAGATGGAGAGTGGAACTGGTTAATCAAAACAGAGAGTTGGATTCCGCAAATAGAAACTGCAGAAGATCAGGAGAAGAAAGCGGGCTGTGTATAAAGGGGAGACTGGGAAAGAGCAGGGCTTGCACTTATGGTTCGAGCTCACAGGATGGAAAGGATTCCTTTGAACGGCTAGATTGATAGTTCCATGTAGTAAAGTTTATGGCACGGATTTGATCTGTCCCCTACTTTATCAATATCAATGAAGATATAGCGGAAATCCCCCTGGAATTCGAAATGTAGTAAGTTATGTTCGAAATCAAGGAATGTGTATTGATTGCCTAGGAGTAGGTGGGATCAGTCTCTAAATCACCATTCTCTTGGGGTTATTTAGATTATGCCGACCCAAAAGCTATTCAGCGGCCACCTCGTGCAATGTGTCAGTAGCCATTCAGACGGGCAGTATACACTACTATAAGGGCG
Source organism: Musa acuminata AAA Group (assembly GCF_036884655.1). Classification (NCBI taxonomy): domain Eukaryota; kingdom Viridiplantae; phylum Streptophyta; class Magnoliopsida; order Zingiberales; family Musaceae; genus Musa; species Musa acuminata. The sequence goes on from NW_027020760.1 coordinate 496,781, forward strand.
GTCAATCTTGCTTAATCCAACTTACACTTTGCCACATCAGTACGAGAAGGCGGACATTGGTGCAATCTATTATTAGCTTATTCAACGAGTGGCTCTCGCCCTACCGATCCGTGTGGACAGTTAGACTGAACTATTGACTTCACATATACTGTTAGACTGAACTATTTACTTACACATATGAAAGGTATCCGACAATGCCCGAAGAAGGGTCTGCTCCTTCCTTCCACGAGAGAAGCCTTCTATCATTCAATTCCAACAGCTATCTTCACTTCTATCATTCAATTCCAACAGCTATCTTCAATAAATCACTGATACTTTACTCATATTGGGAGGCCTAACGAGTGGTAAAGGATGAGACTCATGATAGAAAGAGCCAGGGAGAGTTGAACTAGTAAATATAGCCATGAGCTGCCCTTGAAAGCAGAGAAGGCAAGGAAGGTTGTTGATGAAAGCTGACGAAACCCACAAAATAGCACTTTGAACAATTGAAAAGCATAGACTCACCTAAAACACTATAGCACCTTTTGCCAGTCTTTAGCTGATGGTCTGGCACTTATTAATACTCAGAGTGAAATAACCCGGTATGAGTAGACTTCTCCTCTTATAGTTATGTTCTCAGAAGTTGCTAGACTAGCTCCTATCGAAGAAAAGAGAAAAGCTTTATATGCTATCGAAAGCGGGATGGCTGCTAGAAGTAGTAGGAGGAGGGGAGGGCTATTAATCACAGCAATATATATATGGCACATCTGCTATCTGTCCTAAACAAAGAAAAGGGCTCCAGCAGGCCTCTTTTTAGGCATTAAAACACGAGTGAGTTTCTGGGGTCTCCGCTATCACCCGAAGAGGAAAGAAATAAATAAGATGAGCATTAGATTGGGGGATAGATTGATTTCCTCGATGCCAAGAATGGGTTGTTTTCAAGGTGACTAGAGATTGAATCAAATAAGAGAAGAGAGATCGTTGCATAGAGAGATTAGCGTGGCAACACCATCATATGATACTGAATCGTCTGCTGTCAAAAGCGAGTGGGGAAAGAAAGAGCTATTGGGCATCTAAGGGGAAAGAAAGAGCTATTGGGCATCTAAGATATAGTCAAAGATGAGAATCCTGCCTGACTCTGGGCTGGGCATCTAAGATAGTCAAAGATGAGAATCCTGTCTGACTCAAGACTATCCCAAAGAATAGAATGAACGGCTGTAAGTTCACATTCATAATCTGTTCGAGGCGCACTCAGTGTCTTCTTTTGTCATATTAGTCTTCAATTATTATACCAACAACACTCAAAACTCAAATCCACAATGGCCTCAGCCCATGGTAATAAACACCTAAAGTACATGTTAGTACTTAGTCCTCTAAGAAATCTACAATATGAAGTTTCTTATGATAGTTGTATTTTCGTGTCTTGGCTGTTGGCGAAAGTAAGTCCGTATAAGAAGTTTCCAGATTAGATGTAGGATCAGAGTCAGGGGATGCCTATATATAAATAGGTAATAAGATCGGATGCATAATTGACTGTTATAGGTTAATCATGTATAGAAGCCGAATCCACTCTCGAATCTCATGCCCGCGGGTCTGCAATCGAAGTTGAGTTCTTAGTTGACTGTGTTGCTTTTGTTTAAGGAATCATAAGTTTCAACAGAATCAGTAGAAACAAGATCATAAGATAGAGCAGGGTTAGCTAGAGCTGGAACACGATCTTAAACAGTTCGGTATCTCGGTATTGGCAATGTTGTTTGTCTTATTGGTTCAACAAGCCGAGAAGCGGGATCAAGGTCGGGGTGAATTCCTGGAAAAGTGGAAGGATAAGAATTCAGATCATCTGCAGGATCAGAGGAAACTGCTAGATCTGTTGCAGAATAAGTCAAGTCCACAAGAGAAGAAGCTTCAGATCTAATTGATAGCGCAGAAGCTTTGCGAAAGGAAGCGGGAAAGAAAGAATCCTTAGTATTACCGGACTCTAAGGTCTATGTTTCTAGGCTCAAATCCACTCTAACAGCAGTAAGTGGTATTCAATGAAAGGATTTGCCATTTGATGCTTCATCTGGGCACTGCTTCACCTCCTCTTCTGAAAATGATTCAACTAGAACAGGCTTTCAGCACCTTGCTTATGATTGATTATTCTTATGATTCCTCTTTCCCTGAACTCTACTTGAAACTGGAACAATACCACCCCCTGATGAATCTGATCCACCATATTGATAGTTTTAGGCTGGAATACCATCTTTCTTGAAGTGTATTGAGTGCTTTTTAGTCCTTTCCTGTAGACAACACCTCAGCATGAGATTCGGCTCACTACTCCCTCGGTGTTGGCAGTAAACTAAACCCTTTTTCTTTTGATGACGTCAATCCAATTACAGAAGCACTAACTAAGGGAAAGCCCAGAAAACTACACTTTCAACAAACAGCCAAGCGTATACTTCTGTGTTTCATTCTGACTTGAGATCCGAAACCCCATTCCTAGACTCTTACTTGCAGGGTTGGTTAAGGGCAGTAGGTAGGCAATAAAGAGAACTCGGGGGTATTTACAGGGATTCTCTTACACCCTTTTTCTCCTCTGGCCTTCGGCTCCTCTGTTTCTGACCTTCTAGTTTGATTCTTACCGTTAATAGAACTAAACCAAGTTGGGTAGGCTATAAGTATAACTAGGGTTGGTTAGTGACTTCTATAATACGGAGCTGGGGAACAAGAATTCCGTTATTGTGGATAGCATCTTCTACTTCTAATCTCTATTCTGATTCCGGGAACAGTGGGGTAGTGACTTATCCTATGAGACTCCTCTGTCTAATGATTCTTTTTCAACGGAAACTTCTACTTATCAAACATCAATCTCATTCTGAACCAGGACCCCTGACCTGGAAACGTATCTTTCCACTTCTGATGTTGCTTACTTCTTTCACCACCGGACAAGAATTCATTAAGTGCTTTCTAATCTAATAGTCGTCTAGGTCGGTCCGGTCCGTCCTTCTTTCTAGTATTCATATGAATGATTAAAGTAAGGAGTTTGCTGTGACGTAGCTTGTTGAGAAACAAGAGTAAAGAGCGGGCGCAGAGTATATATGAGTTTAGCACTAAATGATCTTCCTTTTTGTTTAGAGAAACAGGCAATGCGGACTTAAATCAAGCTTTGCTACTAATTCACATAATAGGTGATGCACTCACATTCAACGCGCTAACATTTGGAGTCTTATTGTTCGGGATGCTCTGACTCTTGGGGTCCGTTAATTAGTTTCGGTGTTTTTAATCACACCTCTATATGTGTAACACTATATGATTTGAAAGAAGCAAGGGCTGCTACTTATAGAGGAGCTGGAAGCTGTGAGCCATCGCCTGAAACTCTAAATCATGCGTTCAAGCAGGGCTCAGAGAAAGAAAGGCTTATTTCCAAGTCCAAGCAAGAAGGCTCATTTATCGTTGTTTAAGGCAGGGTCAATTCCGATAATGGCAAATAGTTCATTGAAACTCATAAATGGTCCAAGGAATGCATTTGATGCCTATAGTCGTCCGTCTTCTTTGTCCAACTCCCTTCCCCAAAGCCCGGAAAGTCACCTCACCCAGCTCCTGCTTCATATCTTTCTTCGGCCCCAGATCTTATAGATGAAACTAAAACAAGGCATTCTGCTGCTTCATCTTCTAAAGCCTCGGATCTTGTAGACTACACTCGAACAGCTGAAGATCCGCCAAGCTACTACTTAGCAACAAGTGATCTATTTCCTCATTGCTGAACACATGGGCTCTAGGAAACTATAGAGGCTCTAGGAAACTATAGAATGGAATTGACTACTTGCTGAACACTAGGGTTCCACTACTTGCTTGTATTATGCAACGTCGCGTCGAAGCTAGTACTTGACTAATGAATCAGTGGGCTAAAGTCAAGGAAGAGAGAAGACAAAAGTATACGCGAAGAGCAGTCCGGTTTTTCATAACCTTCTATAGGAGAGCACTATCTTATTTTCTTGTTCTGTTAGCAGCGAGTTCGTTTCGGAGTTTAGAAGCAATGCTAAGTTAGGTTACCTTATATCATGTGCGCACTCCATGAATCAATGAATCCATAAGCAAGCCCTAAAGAAGCAAAGCAGTGTGTTTTTAATGTCTTCTATATTAGAGGAAGAAGAGATGTTTTGATTCTTGTTCGTTCCATTCTTGTAAGCTGACTTTTCTTGTTGAACCTATAGGCTTTGGGCAATAAGTGGTGGAGAACAAGTATACAAGCTAGGACTTTCAGATACGAGCATGAAGTACACCCGAACAACGCTCCGTTACGTGGGCTAAGCATTCTTCTTCTTGGCTTGGCTAAGCATTCTGGATTCTATCGTAGACAACACCAAAAGAGTAAAGAAACGATACTTATTAACTTACCGCTTACTTTCATTCAATAAGTGAGAGAAAAGGTTAACTCCCGAAAACTTGACTTGAGACTTGATACTGAGAATGGGTGTTAGCGCCTGTGGTCAGCTACCCTTATGAAAAGAGTATTAAAGACATAAATGATCTAATAACATAGTTATAACCTAACCTCCTGACATCTTAGTTACCGAATAGAAGAAAGAGAAAGAAGTACCGAGACCAACATAACAAACATACAGAATGTGGGCCCCTCTTTATACTGTGGATTAATTACTGACCGTCTAGAGGATCAGCTATTCAATTAACTCATCGCACACCACTATTAAGAGTGTTATTCTGATATATTTGATTCTCTTCTAATATGTATGAGTACGATTGGTTACTATAAGAGAATACATTAAGTGTGGGGACCCCTTTGTTTCTGAACTTTAGATTGATTCTATCATGGTATATATCTTGCGTATAGTATCAAAAGGTAGGTTCTTCTTGTGGTACTAGGTTCCAATAAAGAATATCTGTTCCATTAGGGTCGGTGCCTATTGCCCACGTAACTCGAAGTCAAGAATATCTGTTCCTTCTAGAAATAATATCCGTTCTATAAAGTGCCTATTGCCCACGTAACTCGTTGTGTATAATAGAAAGTATAGAGAGGAAGTGTATAATAGAAAGTATAGAGAGAGAGGATGCGCCTAATTAGGTATTCAATACTGGTAAGAGGAAAAACATTATTCTATAGGTATTAAATAAGGGTAAGAAGAAGAAACATATGATTATAGAGTTGTTAAGAGGTGTGCTGCGCCTATGGTATGAGTTAAGAAAGTAACCGCCTGAAACTCCCTATTCTAAAAGGAGAAACCAAGCGTATACTACACTGTTAGTGCAGAGGTGTTACTACTTAGTGCAATTCTGAGACCGTCAAATACAGAGTGAAATTATGATTGGTTTAGTCTTCTATATCAGTGATACAAGGCAACTCCAAATACTTAATTGAACAGGCTACTTAATTGAACTGACCCCCTGGAAACTCCTTAGTATGCGAAGGAGAGGAGCGGGAAGTCCACTATACTTGCCTATTGATTCTTCACTCTAGACAAGGTGTGGTCCAAGTCTAGTTTGGGTGCTCGGAAAGTGCAACTATACGGACTTGCTCATTAACCGCCGGACTTATTCAACACTCTAGAACACCAGGGTTTCTTGCTCTAGTACTATCACCACGTCCTGTTTTAGCCTTTCTCTCAACCCGGGCTAAGGTGGATGAAATTCTATAAGAATAAGAAGATGTTACCCTCCGGAGCAGAGGAGGGCTTTGATAAAGGGGGAGAGGGAATAACTTCCAGAAGCATTGGAGATGAGTGTCCCACTTCTATTTTTTGTGCTTCCATCAGCAGAATTGGAGACTCTTTAGCAATTGAGGAGATATAGACGACTAAGGAGATATGGACAAGGAAATATAGATAGAAGGGAGATAGCCTTCCTCTCACGTATTCGTACAAGCCATTAAGTTCCAACAACGAGAAAGAAACTAGAAGAAAAGACATGTTAGCTGGAAGGAAAAAACTCACTATAGCGTATATAGGGCGAACTCACAACTCACTGTTCACTTTCCCTAACTATGGAATATGGGCCGAATGCTATTATACTGGAATACTTTCTTCTTTATCTGGCTTGTTCTCTTGCTATTTTATTACTTACATAGTTTCATTGAATTTAGCTATCTTCTCCACTTCCTACCAGGGCGCTTGCTAAAGTCATATTCTATATGTATTACCTTGCGCAGGATCAGTGTGCATAAGTACGATGAGTTAGTACTTTCATCTCTAGCTTCAGTCTCTCGTAATGGGGCGCATGGAAAGAATCTCTCTTCACAACCAACACTTTCACTCCCATTAGGACAACAGCATACTCTAAATAATATCATTGAGTGTACAACTTCCTATAATCATAGTAAAATCCTGCATGGCTTGAAAAACGAATATAAGAGAGCCGGAAAGTCACCTATAACCTCATTGCCTGTTGAAACCTCCTTACTTGACTCAACAACTGGTAGATCACCATCAGTTCAATTAACTTCATTGTTTTCCTCTTCGCTCAATAGAGCTTCAATAACAGTTTGACAAGGCGCTAACGGAAAGGGGACAGGGTAAGTTGCCCATGGATCAACAAGTATAGAGTCTGGAGTTATTTAGTGAAGCAAGGTGCTGAAAGCCGTTAAGCTAGTGAAGTAGTTTAGTTGTGTAATATTCAATCTCCAAAGGGGGAGGGTTTTGGTTTGACTTCATTCTATGCCCCATGTGCAAGATGCAAGATAAGAGGTATATTCTTTGCTAGTTGTGGAATCAGCATAAGTTCAAAAGTCAGCTACATATATGCATCAGCAGTGGAAAGATAATAAGCTGTTTCGGTTTCTAGATCTGGGATCCGAATAAGGTTCATCAGCCGTAGGAGCAGGTTCCGGTTCGGCGGTAACTGAATCAGCAGTTCCAGAATTCTCTGAAGGTGCTAAGAGCCTTAGGCTTTAGAAAGGGGAGGTAAAGGTGCGCATCATCAATCAGTATCTACTCTTTTGGTGCGAGCTTGATAAGACTATGACGGGTAGTTCACCGGCGTTTCACTTAGCAAAAAGTAAACATCGACAAGAGAATCAACTGGATCAGTATCATCAGCTGTTCGAGAGGAAGCAACAGTTATTGAAGAAGAGATTAAGGCCTACTACAGTTCTCAAGTAATCTGTGTTTGTTGTCGGTGAAGAAAGAAAGTGGAGTTCGACTAAATCCGCTGTATCAAGTACTGGCAAGTCAGCGCTAAAGTCAGCTTCAAATTCCAGTGTAGTTCGAGTTTGATACTTGTTAGCTACGATAGAGGTGAGAGATACTATTTTCATTCTAATTGCCCTTAACCTTAACCTTGATTATTGCCTTGACTTGGAAATCCGCCTTCTTCCGCTTATCGCTATAATGTTTGACTGGCTTTTATGCCCCTAGCCCTACCACTAAGTAAAGAAGTCTCCTATCCGGAGTTCCGTTTCCCAGATAATGAATCAGCGGTTCAAAAGTCAGCAGCTGACAAGCAGCGTTAATAAGTGAAAGTCGTTGCTAAGTAGTTGCTTGGGCAAGTGTAGTTATTGTTTAAGTATAAGTTTCATCGGGTTAGAAGAGAGAAAAGATCTTATACTTCTAAGCTCTAAACTGCTGATTGAACGGATTTGAGCCTTCGCATTCAATTATGTCGAACTATACGGAACTTCAGCTGCTCTGGGCAAGAAAATCCAGTAAAGAGTGAGTTTTGGCCATGCCCTATACATGTAAAGAGTTTGTTTCGGAGTGTTGTAGTGTTGTTGAAGTAGAGACGGAGACGTCGGTGAAGTCTAAAGTAAGCGGGAAAGCTGGCAAGTAATAGAAAGGAAGTAGAATAATGTTGATGACACATATAGAGTAGTAGGGTAAACTACCAGCTTAGCTTTTGACACTGCAACATTGAATTGAACTGAACAAGCAATTCCAGATCAACTCGCTAAGGCACTTTGGCCAAGTATAGAATTCGAATAGAAATAAAGTGACCACCAACTCTTATAGAATAAAGTCAACAAAGGGAAGACTTCACTAAAAGTCAAAGCCCTGACCCGCTCGCTAACACACAAACAAGCAACTGGGACTTATAACGTGAGCGGATCGGATCCTCGCTTGTTTCATTTCGAATGAAAAGAAGTCAATGAAGAGAAAAGAAAAGAAGTAGAATAATATACATCATACTATACTACTAACGAGATGATAGTAAAAAACGAAGCTTACTCCCGACTCGACTCCTCACTTGTTGAACTGCTATCGGAAAAGGGTCACGCTAGCACCACTCACTCCAATAAATAAGCTCACTTCCAACAACAATAATAAGCTCACTTCCAACAACAATAATCACGCCCGTTGCTTGAAGAGAAGAATTGATATAGGCTGTAAGTCCATATACTTGCTGGCAGGACATAGGCATACTCTGTACTCTAAGTATACAGAGGCATCCTTTCCTGTTGAATTGAGGCCTTCTTATTACTTGCTTTCTTCTTTTCTGCTTTTGTTTGCTAGCTCGGCTTAGGTTGCTATTCTTTGATGCTTACCCTCAGTTTGCTAGCTCGGTCTTTGATGCTTACCCTCAGTTTGCTAGCTCGGTCTAGTTGAAAGTGTAGTATCCAGAAAGGTTTATTGTGTATATAATCTTGTAATCTGCAATCCATATTCTTTTCTTAAATGATTAAAGCAATAAGTTTGTTTTTCATTGAACTAGTTAAAGCAATAAGTTTGTTTTTCATGGAACTAGTAGCTTGATAGTTTTGTTAGTTTGTTTGTTCCGTTGTGCGTTGAATTCTACTTGTTTATTTGCTTGTTTCGACCTCAACACTGATGGACTTGCCTGGCCTGGTCTACCGCACAGCTTAACTGCTACCTACGTGGGCTTCTATCTATGATTATACAGCATTGCTTCCTTTTGGTTTCGTGGTTCCTTTTCTTGTAGTTGACCTTTCATCTTCAGTAAGATGGCTATTTTGTACCAGATTGATGGCCGAATTCTGCTTCAAGTGGTGGTCTAACTGCTGTCCTTATAAACGGAATGCAATCAATCTTCAATAATCCTTCATCGAGTGCTTGCTTTGCTTTCTATCATCTGCCTTCTATCTATGCCTTTGTGGTCGTTAACGGGAGCAAATGAAGAGTTGTTTGATACATAGCCGGAACCCCCTAACTTTAAGAAAGGCTAATCAAAGGCAAAGCGCTATAATGGGTCACCAAAAGAACCATTGCTTCACAATGTCGTGAATCTAAGATTCGCAGGACCTGTCATCAAGTTGTGCAGCTTATCCTTTTGACAACTACTACCCACTTAGAGCACCGCCCTTAGGCTCAGGGTTCCAAACCAACCCTTACAGCTATCCTGGGTCTATTTTGACTTTCATAGCAATATTAGGAATTGTTTACTCTGCGATTAGCTATATTAGGAATTGTTTACTCTGCGATCCGGACGAAGAAGTGATTCAAATCGAGGTCAAGAAACGATGGTTGATTCACATCGAGGCAGAAAGTAGAGTGGAGTATCCGGTTGATGCTAAATCAAGGTCCTGCAAGAATAGTTGATGCTAAATCAAGACAAGGAGCCCGAACCCTATACTATTCCATAATCATGAGAGAAAGATAGATGCTTTATGTTGAAAGATGCTCATGTTGTGTTGTATATTGAAAGTCATGTTATTCTATTCTATCATACAATCAGACTTATAAAGAAGCAGTCAGGAGGTTGTTTACAAAGTGCTATACGTGTCACGCTATCTTCTATTCAATAAGCTGTCAGGAGGGAGGTGACTATCAATTCTATACATGTGGGCGCTATCTTCTATTCCATAAGTGAGTGGAGTCCAGTATAATAGGAGTTTGAAGATTCTTCCATGATGTTTTCTGTGGTGTCAATAATATGAAAATATCCAATATTAGGCAAATATATCAATATTAGGCAAATATTTGATATTAAGTCACAAAACACTGCAACAAGCTTAATAAGTGGTAGCTTGTTGGACAATCAGTTGAACAAGGCGTTGCATAGCATAAGTAAGGGGCTTTTAGTCAAGAAGGGCAGGGGCAAGGAATTGTCTTGTGGCCGAGAGACTCTGATTTTGGGTTAAAGTAGTCCTTTTAGAAAGTGAAAAGCCTAAGCTAGCACCTAGATCACTGAAATGCTTCTTTCTCTTTTAATCCATCCCTTCTCTCCACTTTACCTCAGGTGCTTTAGAGTAAATCATGCCCTGCGCCTAGATCACTGAAATGCTTCTTTCTTTTAATCCATCCCTTCTCTCCACTCTGCCTCAAGTGCATTAGAGTAAATCATGCCCTGCTTGCTCTCTTCATAGTCTGAATGCGATCAGACCCAAGGTTGTGAAGATGGTCGGCTAATGGATCTTCGGTCTTCACCATCTGGAGTAAATCTTGACTTTGAGACTCCCTCACTAAGTTCATCTTGTCTTGAGCCACCTCTATAAACATTGTCCTTTTGGAATGGAATACACGTGTATTACTGGATAGCTGCTTGCTTGTCCCGTTACGTGGGGCATCGTCATTGGTCCGGAAACTGCATTCAAAGCGAACAAGTATGACTATTAGTATGGAGAGAGGAGGTGCCCTTATGTTCTCAAGTAACAAAACTCTAAACTAAACAATCCAATCATAAGACGAAAGGTGCCCATATGTTCTCAAGTAACAAAACTCTAAACTAAACAATCCAATCATAAGACTCAAATTGGATAGAATTAAGTAATCTAACCTCACTGCTGACTCCATTCATATAATCAACACATATTCTCACATTTATGTAACCTAACCTAACTCAAGACTCCTTATACTAGAAACAATTAGGATAGGCGCCCCGGCGGAAAGTAAGCGTTAGTGAGTTCGTAGAAACTTATCTAATTGTGCCTCAAACGAGAGTAATGGGTTAGCTGTAAATAATCAATTCTATAACACAGTGGGCGATATGCTAACTTGCACAAAGCAATGCCCGTTTGGTTACTTCATTCTATAATAGGTGAACTCCCGTTTGGTTACTTCATTCTATAATAGGTGAACTCAATTCTGATCTTATTCTATTCAGCGTTAGTGAGCGGCCGGTGGAAAGTTGGCTGTTGTTCAAAGTATCTGGAAGCTAAGCTGAGGTGTTGTATCAAGGAAGGGTATCAAATCATATACCATACTAGCTTGTTTCAGAGTTTCATCAAATTCTCTTTATTGGAGTTTGGACCCGTGTTCCGTAAAGGAATCAAAGTCATATAAGCACATAATATAATAAAGTCAAAAAACACCTTACTGAATAACTCTATGCTGGAATTTCGTGCACATCCTCTATTTGTTAATAATCTGACTACAAGAAAAACAGAAGACTCCCTTCCTATGCTTGTTCTCGTGCTTTAGTATATCATGGTGCCGATATGATAACTTCAAGTGTCAGGAGTTCGGTTAATAATTGATATAATCTTTGAACTTATATGAATTTAGTGCACATATATATGATATAAGCAAGTAAGAAAACCATGTTAACTTTATGCTTTTCCACTTTCTGCTTACATAGATTCCAATTGAAAGATATCGAAGTAAAGGAATTGTAGCGCTATAATCAATCTTGCAGTAAAGGTACGTACGGTGCTAGAAGCAATCTTGCATTAATGAAGGAGCCGAGCCCTGCCCTCCTTTGTCTAATTAGAGCGTTAAGGTCCGTTGAGTTCTTACTGCTACAAGGAATCTTCCTCTATTTTCCATAACATACATATTGGCTCCATAACATACCTTAATAATCTCATTTGACTCATTTCCTCTAAGTTCCAAGTTTCAGTTAATGGCTATTTGCTCAATAAAGTATTCTCCTAATCCTTTCTCTCTTATTGTTACAACTTCCTATGAATCTAACCAAAAGAGTTCTGGTGGACCCGGAAAGGAAGGAATGGTAATCTTTGACGAACCGGAGACAAACTCATTCTCATTTCGATTTCTATTACTTCAAGGAATGTCAGGTCTAGTTCTGTGCGTAAATGCGTAATGGAAGGTCTATATCGGTGCTATCTCAACTCTTTATTGGAAGTTCAAGTGTATTAAAGCACTATTCACATTCCCGGCCTAGAGTATAAGAGAAAAGAATAACAACAAAAGAGAGAATTCAAGCATAGGTAGTAAGAATAAGATAGAGGACAGCTTTAGATGAAGGTGTAGTTATATAGCCTTAAAAGCAGTAGAGCAAGCCCGAGATCGAGTCATGGCAGTTCCATATGTGAGTTTGGGTGTGAGGTCTGATGGGCAGTGCTTCTATTCTGTGTACATCAGTGAAAGCTTTGTTAGCCGCAGTTGAGTTTCTTAGTTCGAATCCAATTCTAGTAATAGTAGTTCTGCTCTTGTTAGCGGTGGGTTCGGTTCAGTCAGTCTCATATATAGCAGTTTCAGAATTGAAGATTGATGACGCATAGTCAGATTCCAAGTGCCGGCAGCAAGACTAACAGGTGAAAGAAATACTTTAGGGCGGTTAGAGGTCAGCAGGGGAAGTTTTCAACAAAGAAGTCAGCACCCCCGTGAGCAACTACAGACTGAAGTCCAAGAGAGAAAGACCTATAGACGGGAAAACAAGGCTCTAAGCAAGGGCAGCGTCAGCAGCGATGGCTCGAGCTGCAGAACTCAAGTAATCCTTTTAAGAATAGGGGACTAACCAGTCAAACAAATCTTGAGGGGAGTGGCCAAGTACTAATAAGAACGCAAGAAGCAAGTAGTAGACTCAAGCCTATAAGTAAGGATACAGTTTAGCAGTACGGGAATGGAAGCCGGGGCAGTAAGGATGAGATCGAGGTAAGGACTGGCTTGCCAGAGCAGTAGCTCAAGTTTCGTTGGGCACTGTCGAATTACTGGTTGTTATGTTAGTACTCGATCCCTAGTTTCTAGATCCAGTATTGTTGGCATTGATTCCGATCTGTATTATCAAAGAAAAGTATTAGAAGCACTAGGTCAATTCAGTGGGTTGTGGGGATAGAGTGAAGTCTTATAAACAGTAGGCTAAGCCTGATACGCAGTAAAGCCAGGATCAAAGGCGGGGAGAGGGATACGGTAAAGCAAGGTTCGAATCAATCAATAGATAGGGAATTGAGATCCTTAAAGGCATACTTCTAATTACGAGCGGAGTAGATTACACTACTTAGCTTCATTTCCATATTGATACTTGCCCCGTTGCTTGTCTATCTATACCAGAGCTTACTGCTGGCACAAACTGACTTACAACCTCTGTAGCAAGGGAAGAAGGATTCTCTGCTGGATCATCAGGAGTTCGAAAGGAAGCATCAGAATGTCCGGCGGTTAATGAGCAAGTAAACTGGGGGTCAAGCGGGTGCCAGGCGAATTCTCCCCGAACCCACTGCTGAACAACTAATGATTGAAATGAGTCAATAGAAAACTGGTGCGCTCGTCTTATTATAAAGAAGTCTTTACCCCATACTTTGTGCCTACCATCCCTTCTTTTTTCCCGCGTCAGCGCAGTACCTCGCAAACAGCGCAGTCTCAATAAGTAGGAAACAACTTCTAATGAGAATGCTACTTCACGGGTATGATTCTTGCTAATAAATATAGGAATTGTATTTATGCAATTAGACTACGGATTTCCAATAAGAAGAACATTGTGAATCCAGAGAACATTTGGAAGGAAGACTAAGCTAGAAAGATGAGGAGTTCGGACGTTCAGTTAGGTTTCTCATGTAGAATCCATTCATTTAGCGATCTGTTTGGGCTTTCCAATATGGTATGTATGGTTGAAAACCAAGCCTTATGTATGGGTATATAAGATAGAAAATCCCTATGAAAACCAAGCCTTATGTATAGGTATATAAGATAGAAAATCTCCATTCAAGGCGTCGCCCAGAGGGCTGATAGCACACGATCATGAGAATGGTCCGTCCGCCCGGATGACAAATCTCGCTAGTTCAACAACTATGTGAGAATCTACAAAATGCTATCGGACAAGCCAAGCCTACGTGGGATCATAGTCTAACAAGGGTGCTATCTTCGACCCATTGAGAATAAGAGAAGTAGAAAGTTCGCAGCAGAAAGTTCCACTTAGGAAACTAGTCATTGCTTGCCTAACACTTTGTATATTGGTCACTGTATCCTATACATCGGTATGCGGAACTGAACTATGTCAACAATTTATGGAAGAGTTGTTTTTTGTGTGGACCCGAAGTTAGTTGTACAAGTCCTTCGCATGCGCTGATAAAAGAGAGTATCCACGAAATAGGAAGTGCTTCTTCGGAGAGTATCCACGAAATAGGAAGTGCTTCTTCGGAGAGTATCCACATCCACGAAATAGGAAGTGCTTCTTCGGATTCCTGCGAAGAGATCGAAGTGCTTGCAGAGAAATCTCGTGTTGCCACTCTTTTATTGGGAACACTGGGTCTGGTCTGTGTCTTCTACTCACTAAAGGTGGTTGATTACTTGGAGTATCCTGTTTTAGTCTGTAGTTTGGTTTTCTATGTCACGAACTGGGGTTTATCAAGTAACGAATCGAATAAATGGTATAAATCGGGTGAAAGTTTGTAATCGTTTACGGTGGGTGGAAAAGCTGGAGGGGATCCAAGTAAGTTGTTGCCTAGAAGGTGAGTTAGGTTACTGCTATGGTGAAGTTCAAAGATCTTTCACTGAAGAAGACACATGGGAGCGAGCGAAAGCTGTTACAATAGGGGGCCAGGCCAAGCCACCAAAGCAATAAAAAGTAGGGAAATAGTAACCGTTTTTACACTTTCCCAAAAACCTACGTAATAAAACTGAATGGAGTGACCGAAGAGACTAAATCAAGGAGTCACTTCTTCCAAGTATAATAGAAGGCTCGGAGTCACTTCTTCCTAGTATAATAGAAGGCTCTTTCATTTCTATATATGCCCAAAACCATATCTTTCTTGGTTGGACCAAGGCGATTTCCTACAAGTCTTTCGTCATTTTGATAGCTAACTGCTCTATACTAAAATAATGATAATGCCTGTGCCTGAATTGTGTAAGTATAACAACTCGAGTGTTTGTTCATTCGGATTGAATTATTATTGTCGCTATATCTATTATACGGGGCTTTCTATTGCTATCTGCATAGATTAGAGAAAGCTTTGGAATGGAATAACAACATGGCCTCAAGAACAAGAATGGGAATATTCTTGGAAAGAAAGGGGTCTATACGAAGCCAACTATACAACCTCCTACTCCTAAACCTGCTGATGTGGTTGGGCCGGTTCCCCAAAGCCCCCTTGAGCCATTTTCGATTCTCCCATTTATTCTCCATTTTCCATTCTCCCATTTATTCCTATTCATATAGGAGACTTTTTCTCATTCACAAATTCATCCTTTTTGATTTGATGCTGCTCACTCTCTGTTTTGTCCTATTTCTAGTTCATTTTGTTACTCAAAAGGGAGGAAAGGGCAGAGTCAAACTCTTCCTATTGAGAACAGAAAGCACGAAACCATTGTTAATGCTTGTAGCTTGCGTGTCTGAGACATTTCTTTCTTTTCTTATCTTTGCGGTAAAGACAGAGAAAGTAGGAGAGCAACCGGTCCGAACAGGCTCAGGCTATTTGATAATAATATATATCATCTAGTCGTCCAGGTAGCTAAGAGTCTGGTCATACGAGCGAGAGCGGTCACTACTGTTAGTGATTCAAGGCGTGCCGGTGATACCTACTCTTCGGCTGGCTTTATTGGGGGGAGAAGCACAAAGGTTAGTCTTCCGATATGACATCTACGGGTAGGCGACCCTTTCACCTTATGCTCTCATGCAAATATCTTTAGGACAGTTCCGATATGGGATTGAGAAAACCAGCCCGACAGAGTGACTACCAACTACTCTCCTTCACTTTAGACTCGCATGTGTCAAGGGTTTTGCATTCTCATTTATCATTCTCAATGACCGCGACGTAGCTCCTTAAAAGAGATTCCTTATTTCCACTCTCTATTTGAGGAATACCGACTTCATATACACCAACGGATCAGCAGATGATAGGAGTACTTAGTACTTTTTCCACTTACGTTCTGGGTCAACTTGTTCTGTCTGCAGCCCATCTGTCAAGTGCTGAGTGAGCGCAAATAGAGTCGTAGACGCGTAGTCTCCCAGAGGTTGCCCCACTTTAAAACAAACCAATGAAACCTGTGCACTGTTGATGAAAATCCAAAAGTAGTTAAGCCGCGTGAAAGGGATTCGGTAACTGCGGTTAGCTCCTCTTCAGCTAAAACCTAGTAAGCTGCTAAGATCTCATACTTGTCCTATCGAACCTAGTAAGCTGCTTAGATCTCATACTTGTCCTATCGAACCAGATATTTCCAAAAGCGATATTTCTCGTTAACCGTTACTGGTCTGTCTTAGATTGGAGATTCTTCGAATGCTTTCTTTGTATTTCTAGGAGAATGAAATCATTATTGGGCTTGAGAATGGACCTGACTACTCTCAGCGATACCGATTGAAGCCTGCCCGGCACTTGTTCTAGACCTGAGCTACCTAGCTAGAGCCTGTAACTACATAGCATTGGCCTATCACTCCTGAGTTCAAGTCTTGCTACCCGCTCTCTCAGCCTGCCCGCTCCCTTGTTGAAGTCACCAAGCAACTACGCCGCTACTACTGAGGATTTCTATATTACCTATTCTATATGTAGACATTATTCTATATTTTCTATTTAGTCAACATTATTCTATATAGCGAGGGGGTGAGTGACCTTTTTCTATCATACCCGGCAAACTCCCCTGTTTCTGATCTTTCCACTTGTAACAAGAACTGGAACTGTCCGAGCTACAGGAACTCTACGACAACTAAGGTAAAGAACGGAGAAAACTGTACTTCCGGGCAGCTACCTATCGCCGACAAGAGGACTAGTTTTTTGTTCCTAACTCTCCCCTTGAAGACTTCCGGGCAGCTACCTATCGCCGACAAGAGGACTAGTTTGTTGCTCCTAACTCTCCCCTGGAAGACTCCCAATCAATAACCTCTCTTTACGACTTCCCACTTGCAGGATACCCTGATCTGCGCACAGCTTTCTATTCTACTCTTATTATCGAGTCTCCTTTCCTGGGCACTCACAGAAATATCATAGTCAGAAGTATACCTTGCTTCAAAACAAAAGTACAGGCAAAGAAGCGAGGTGTCGTCCAAGTGGCGTCAGGAGTTTTCAAAAGAATCAAATCTTCGCTGACTTCAGGAGAATCTATTATACAACACTAAACACTGTATTGCTTTCTTTCTTTCTTGCGTGTTCATTCCGTGGTGTTGCGTGTTCTGTTCTGTTTACTTTGAAAGCAGTGGTGCACTCAATTCAATAAAAGAGTGGAATTTGTTTCGGAGTGAGGTACCAGTAACTATAAGGACAGAGGCTTGAACCACCTTGACTTACTGCCCTGCGCACAAGGGCTTCCGCACAGACATCTCGGTGGACAATGCCGAACATTGCTTTAATAACTAAGCAGCTATGGCATCCCTTAAACTTCTCTAGCTTAATAACACTTGCGCTTACATGAGTTCTATACTTGAGCTTCTAACCATACTTACATGAGTTCTATACTTGAGCTTCTAACCATAAATTAGGACAGTAGTCGCTTGGCCAAGTATATAAGCCCTTAGAGTTGATAAAGCCTTTTGAAGTGCATTTTCCGTTCTTGTGCTTGTTCCTACGCTTTCGGATTGTGAATCTCATGCACAATGACTCTAATTTCATAACATAACAGCATACTCTATACCTAACACTACTTACAGCATTGCTTTCTTACTCACTTATCATTCTTGGGGTGCAACACCGTTATTCTTTTGCTTCAAACTATTCTTTTGCTTACTCTTGTCTTGGGGTCTGTCTGTGTTAGCTTACTTAGCAAAAGGTTTACTCGGCGTAAGAAATCAGTCCTGTTGTTGGTTGCTTGGCTTGTTCCATCCGAGGGTTTAGGTTACCCTTGGGCGAAAGGAATCCAATATGGAAGAATATTCCATCTCTTTAAATAGTATTAATGAGCCTTAAGGAGTTCTAAATAATACTTGAAAGTATGGTGAGTGTTGGTTCTTTAAATGGAGAGCGAGTGTTGGTTCTTTAAATGGCGGCCTCTATAATAAGTTGAGGGGAAACAGATTCCTATTGAAAAGAATACGGATCGGAATCAAGATATGAAGCAGAAGATCAAGATGGAAAGTATACATCGACAACAGGAGAAGGATCAGACGCCGAAGAGAATGCGAATGCTAAAGTCATATTTGGGGTTAACATCTCTGGAACCTAAGCCTTTGATTTGACCATAAGCTGTCTTCCCGGACGGCTGACTCAAGCAAGCTCAAGTCACGATCAGAGAGGAGATGAAGGCACAAAGGGGGAGATCTACTTTTTCTCGCACTAGGCGCAACGGACCTTGGGGCGATGGGATTTTCAGTGAGTTGAGAGAACAAGGGCAGGAACTCAGAAATTACGGCACGCCTATAGAACGAAAGACTTATCTTGCTACTCCCTATTGGCGACTCTTCATGGCACCACTTATTGTCCGGCGGGTGATCCAAAGTGCAATTAGATAGAATTTCCATGTCTCTTTTCCATGAATGAATGAATGACATTGGGAAGCAAGCCCCCGAGAGCGCGTAGAGCCAAGCCAGCTGTAATAGCAGTTTTGACTCAAGCCAGCTGTAATAGCAGTTTTGACTCAATAGTTAAGCGAGGTTACTTGACTGATGAGACATAGGATTAGTTCCCTTTCGAGCTGGTATTCTATGACCCCTACGGATCGTAGTTGCATTCAACAAGCAACTGCTCAAAAAGCAAATGGGTACCCCGTAATCACAGTTTCTACAGCGCCACTCACTAATGTCGTTGCTTCTTGTTGTTCACTTGTTTTCGAAAGCCATTGCTTGTTCTGCTGACTCCTTGAAGGTTAGAATTGAGCCGAGGTGCTTCTTGAAGGTTAGAATTGAGCCGAGTTGCTTTTTGAAGGTTAGAATTGAGCCGAGTTGCTTTTTCTCCTTGCTTTTGTCTCTTTGTCTTTCTTTGTATTAGATCTGCCAGCGAGTAGGAGTGGGATCGGGTGCTTATAGAGTTCCAGTAGAAGATGGAGAAGCCGAAGATGGAGCTTTCGGGTTGGGTGCGGCCAAGCAACGACTAGACAAGTTTCACTCCTAACTAAACAAGTTGAACTCCTAACTCAGGTACCAGTGTACAAATTCCAGTTAGAAATAGGACCGGACCACTTAGCACTGAAAAGCAAGTCTCACTCAAGATATCCCTCTGCTTAGGCTACTACTACTGATGAAACTACCCTTTCTTCCCCGAAACTGACTATAAGGGCCTCTCCTTCACGCTGAGCAGGAAAGTATCTAGTTGTTGGCGCAAGTGATGGATTCCATTCCAGTTTTAGGTAAAGAATACGAAGCTGGGTATTGGTATTGGTCAAGGGTAGCTCTAGTAAAGAATCTATAGTTTTAGTTTCAGAAATAGGATACGGGATAAGGTTAAGGTGAGGAATACTGATCTTCAGCAGGAACAAGAGAAGAATAATAGGGATCTGTGTAAGGATCTGCAGTTACATACCCATACCTGTAGTCCACCGCATCAGTCTTAGAAGCTCTTGTTTAAGCCTGTAACTCCATAGCATCTGTCCCTAACTACCGAGCATCAGCCCTGCCACTCCTTAGCTGCAGTCCGGGCAACACCAATATCAGTCTGAGATGCACTGGTTGTAGCCTAAGTTGCAGAGGATGGAGTCTTGGATTTACTGGTTGAAGGCTTGGACTACCTGGTTTCGGTCACCAAGCAACTACTAATGACCGCCAAGACACTACTAATGACCGCCAAGGAACTGCACCAAGGCACTACTAATGTGACGCGGTAGCGAGTTAAACCGCGGCAGGAGTTATTGAGCTACTAACGTGGCGCGGAGGAGCCTGAGCTAAAACGGTAGCGAGCTAAAAACGCCGGATCAGTTGATTGTTCCTTAAAGAAGATAATCAGGGTTGACTGTTCCTTAAAGTAGTCGTGTTTCCTTAAAGTAGTGGTCCAAGTCGTCTTTATTCGACACCTCGCATCAAACCAAGAATATCATCGGTACCACGGAAACTATATTATCTTATAAGAATCTCATTGGCACTGTCAAAAGGCGTATACTTAGAATAAGGGATCAGAAGCGGAAAAAGTATCCAATCCAGTAGCAGTGTTGTCACCCATGCGAGTATGTCAACGATACCAGAATAAGGCTCCTAGGCAACAGTGGTCTCATAGAATCAGTCACTACCCAACCATGGGCTCTTTCTTCTTTATTATCAGATTCCACTCGGGGTGCCTATTGCCTATCAAATCAATCTATTGGGGGTAGGCTTGTGTTTAACTTCAAGTCAAAGGGATAGGCTGGTTTACTGACTTGGAAGAAAATCAAAGAAATTCAAATAACCCGCCAAGTAAGTCAACTAAGTGAGTAACTGAATTAGGAGCTTACTCATAACTAGGGGCTTCCTTCTTCTGGGCTTACTTCTTCTTCTGGGCTTACTCCTGACTCCTGACTTCAGTACTTATAGCTTAGCTTTGAGGCTAGGTCTAGGTCGACTTCAATAGAGACTCTTTCCGCCCTTATCTTACCTATAAGTTGACCTGCTTCAAACTACAGAGCAGAGATTGCTTCGACAGATCCTACGCAAGTATTTCCTACCTACCATAACCTACTCAGAAAGTCAGTCAACCAGATCAGTGCAGTTCACCAATTCCCTGTATTTTGGATAGCGATATGTATAGGACCGGTAAGTCCAGTCCATTCTTATTGTCTGCCTACCTCAACTCAAGCTTACTCGTACCCGCTCTTGCTTCTGTTGTGACTACTGATTCTCGGGTTACTCCTGGCTCTGGCTCTGAAAACAATAACTCTTCTCTGCTTGGCCCTTTCTCCAATTTCTTAATAGATATCCAACTTTCTACAATTTATATATATTAAAAGATAATGAGTGGTTTTTCTAGCGCCCCCTTTTGAATAAGCTATGCGGGTGCTACAGACTCAACGGACTTGGACCCAGCTTTCAAATGAGAAGATTGCTCTCTGGATGTTCAACCTTATCTGCAGGGCAATCCACGAGGACAAATAAATGAGAAATCAATTCTAAATAAATGATACCAATAGTACTTGGGAGGTGGAAACGGGGAATCTGACTCTGTGCCTATGATTGACTCGTATTAGTCTTACTTAAGGTCGGCCACGCTTAAAGATCGGTGCGGCTAATAGTGATGACAGAAAGAATCAAGCTTGCTAGCAAGAGTTAGAAGTTATAGCTTAGGCTTCATCTCCTTCTGAAGCATATCCACTTCCTGGGATTCCTTATGTCGTGGGCTTAGCTTAGCCTCCAGGATGACTTATGTATTACTCTATCCAATATTACTTATGTATTACTTTACTATAACTACTTAGATGTATGACTAACTACTTATTCTTAATATGTGTATATATATATATATGACTAACTTATCCTTATCTATTTGATTGGAATGTTCTTGTCATTCATTTTTCGTACTTGTGTACTCTCGCTCGAGGAAAGATAGAAAGTGGATGGAAGGGATAGGCGTCGTGTACTAGCTTGGCAAAGTAGAGTTTTGTGTCCTCCTCGTACAGGGAGAGGCCCTTAAAAGATTTCTAAGAAGTGCCACCCCCCCTTTTTTCTTTTCCGAACAAAAGATTGAAGTGAAGCAGCAAGCCTTTGACCTTTTAGTAAGTACATACAAGAGCATGTCTCTTTTGAAAGAACAAGTACAGACCCGGGGAGCGGGAACTTAGGCTCTAAGGCAGTAGTTATGGACTGAAAGATGTATAGGTTTGTTGTCGGACGAAGAGAACAACTCTCAACCAGGAATAAGTCATTTGAGAATACAGAATTGAACTCTACCCCTGGATCCTATATTCTATGTCAAAGAGTCCAACTGGTAAGTCAGAATTAAAGGCAAGAAAGCAAGAGCCATAAGCTTAATCGAAGGAATCCAACTCAGCAGTCAGATTGGAGCTAATAAGTAGAAGAGAAGATCGAAGCTAAAGCAAAGGAATTACAACTCTAAAGTAAGAATGAGCGCTACTACCATAATATAGAATAGCATATTACTACTTACTCACTGTAGAATGGAAGGCACTAAGCTTTCAGAATGAATGGAGGAAAATGGTGAACTCACTATAGAGCTGCAGAATAGAATGGAACGACAACTGCCCCAAGAGCATAACATTACTTATTACTGACTCAAAACTGAAGAAAAGAAAAGGAAGTGCACACATGATATGTGATGGATTAAGCTAGCTCTACTCCTTGCTTCAAAAGAGAACTCCTAATGCCTCTGAAAAGACAGGAACTCACCGGACCCCGCCAGGTGGCTTTTCTTGTTACGTTGCTTGCTGGTTTTGTTCGGTACAATCAGTTGACCTTGCTTATGGGCTTCTGAAACGCGGTGTAGTAGAGTGGTGTAGTAGAGTACAGTTGACAGTTTTCTTTCTTTGATTAATACTTTCCTCAGCGCTAAGCATATTCCTTCTGTCGAGTTCCATTCCAGTTGAGTGTAATCCCAGTTATACCTTCATCGTATTCATAATTGCATCTAGCGTTCACAGATTAGTATCTCCTTTTTTTCACCTCACAGTTAAAGAAACGAATTAGCTGCTTTGCTTCCTTACTCACAACCTGCTTTGCTTCCTTACTCACAACACTGAAGGAAGAATGGAGCACACCTATATTTGATGCTGTAGTCTTGCGTCCTGTCCCCTTACTTTAGTCGTTGCTTGTTTCATTTCATCCTGCGCACAACAACTATTTCATCTGCACGACAACTAATATCAATCTGGAACCTAACGGCGAAACACTTATTACTGCTATTGCTGCTCTACCTAAGCTCACTGTGCTTTTTATTGTACCTTTTCCTTGCTCTGGCACTGTGATTGACCATCATATCGTCTTTATTAACCTGACTGTTGACTCCCTTCCTTAACTTAACTCTAACCTAACAGTGAAACTCCAACAATAAGTGTTTGCAGTGTTTGTTTGAAGCTTCTCTTTACTCTGTGTTGTGCTTTACTTATCTCTACGAAGGTATCTCATCTATACAGCCCACGTGTCATTCCATTAGCTATACATTATGACTAAGCTTGTTCGGTTACGGCTTAAGGAAAGGAAAGAAAAGCGAAAACGACTGTTATTTCCACTATTTGGATTTCCATTATTGTTATTTCCATTAGGCTTAAATTCAATTGAACTGCTGAACTCACTAAACTCACTTTCGCACCCTTCCTTTAACTTCACTACAAGGAAAGTCTCCCAAATAGACTCTATCTCTCTAACTCTCAATGAAGTACAACGCAATAGGAACCTGTTACTAGGTACTAAGCAATAGGCACCCAAAATAGACTTCAAGTAAGATACCCCTGGGAGGGAAAGTAGCATACCACGAAAGTTAGTATTAGCACAACGTCTTGCTTAGTTACATGTTCGAACTCAGAAACTCACTAAAACAGCGGGCACCCACCCCCGCCTGATACTTTACTGAGAGAATAAGCGTTAGCGGTTGAAAGAAATAGTATATAAAAGAAGTTAACGAGAAGAAAGAAGCAGTTAACGAGAAGAAAGAAGCAGTTCAGTTAAGTATAAAGCTTATATATTAAGTAGGCTGTAGCTCCTTGTCGTAGCGTAGAGAAAGGTTCAAGTGCTTGTTTGTAGCTGACTTTTCTTTCGGCTAAGCTTGTCCCATTCTCATAAGCTTGTGCCATTCTCACTAGAGCCGGTTACACAGGACCGACAACAGCAGGATTCTTTATACATGCCATAAAGTGTTTTCTTGAGACAAAGCTGTTCTTTCTATTGAGACAAAGCTGTTCTTTCCACCTCCCGCGCCGGCCACAGAAGAGCTCATCCAAACCGGAACTAAAAACCTAGTTCGGCTCATCCTGCACAACTAGGTTAAGGGAAAGCTAAGTTCAAGGAATAGAATAGCTGCACAGCTGGGCGCTAAAGTCGAGTGGGAGCAGCTGGGCAAACTTGAAAGCCTAGACGAAACTCCCGTCCTGAACAACAATAACTAAATGCGCGCCCCGACCCCAGAGAGTAAGCTCAGTTACCCCGATAGTCAGCTACGTTTTGTTCATCTATTTTCGAAAGTAGGGGTAGACTACACCTGGTCAGCTACGTTTTGTTCATCTATTTTAGAAAGTAGGGGTAGACTGCACCTGCTCCGTTTTGTGACCCCGAGCCGAGAGCTCTTATAGTAAGTTGTCCTTTCTTTGGCTGCCGCGTCAGTGTTTGTTTTACCTAAACAAGCAAGTGAGTCAGAACAAGCTTAACGGGTTGATCGAAAGCTAGGGTGCTCCAGAGGTTGGCGCTAAGAGAAGGGAAGTGGTTTCAGAGTCTTTCTAGTGTTGTTAATTAATTCTATACAATAATAGTGGTTAATGATTTCTATACAATAATAGTGGTTAATGATTTCTATACAATAATAGTTTGACTTATTCCATTCTTTCTGTTGGATGCGTGGTATATGTTCAACACTTCCCCCATCATTTCAAATAAGAGTGTTTTCTGTGTGCTTGGCTCTCCATATAACAACAGCAGCTTTGTCTTTTCTCCATATAACAACAGCAGCTTTGTCTTTATGGGCCTACCAAAGATAAGATTCGTTGCTAACCAGTCGAATAGGAAGCATTTTTCCTTTAGCTATTGTAGTGTGTATTCTTCTGGCCACCCTCTTTGCTCCAAGTAGCTTTCAAACCTTTGATCTAGGCGGAGTTCGCTTTCTCTGATTCCTTGCAAATCCTCGAAAACAGCCTTTATGGAGTTGTAAGACGAGAAGAGCATCTTGACTATTTCTGGCTCTTGATACACGAGCATCTTGACTATTTCTGGCTCTTGATACACTTGTTCCCAGTTATCATAGGTTTATAGCCGTTGCACAACCCATTGGTTTCTTTCAGGTATTTTTCTTTGCATTTCTTGAGCCTTAACAGATTCTTTTATCCGGCTGGTTTACTGTTTTCCCCAGACGAATGGCTCTTTCTCTTCTTTCATAGCATACTTACACACAGACGTGTGTGCCCTGTGAAATGACACATATAGCTGTGCCCCCTCGAATTCAGGGAACAACTTCCTAAAGGTTCTCTTAGCGCTTAATCTATGAACTCCTTTTTCCAAGAGTATTCCAATATGAAAGTGGTAGTGCCCCATCTCTGCGTGATGCTCCTTAGCTACTATAATACTAAGACACAATGGAGCCTTTTCTATCCTTTGAGCTATTTCTTCTCTTCCTTTTCTATCCTTTGAGCTATTTCTTCTCTTTGGATAGCTGCTACTTCTTTCGTTGCATCGGCTCTAGATAAGGTTAATAGGACGTATTTCCGGAAATTGGACTTCTTGGGAGTTTGATCCGCTGGGTAGTTCATGAGCTTGGTATTATGTCAGTGCTTCTAAGATGGTCTACTACACATGTTTTTGAGCTGTTTGTTATCGCGTCAGCTATGCGCGTGTTTATTCCGCCGTTGCTTGTCTATCCGTGCCTTGCCGGGCTTGGTAACTTAGGTGAGAATAGGAGTTAAGGAAGGCAGGCTTAGGTGCCCGGGTTCGAAGTCTTATCAGCCGTGGGTCAAAGCAGTATTTACTAATGAGTAGTCGAACGTACCTTTCCTCTACCAGTTGCCCGTGCCTTCGTCCGTGGTTGATGCACATGTGTCTACGATTCCTTGGTCAGTTGCTCGTACCTACTCGACCCACCAGTTTACCAACCTTATCCGATTATTCTGTTATGATTATAGTCAACTTCTTATTATTTGCTTAGCTAAATGAGATGAATAAGGTGGAAATACATCGATGCGTAACACAAGCTATTTTATTACTTATCCTATTGACTACAAATACCCGGACAGGTTTGATGATCTATCCCTTCTCCGAGCAGAGATATAGGATGCAAGTAAACAGTAGCAGACTAATACATATCATATCAATATCCTACGAGAAAACTAATATCAATACGTATCAGTACAATCAATACAAGCAAACAGAATCATTAATTTCATAAATACAGAAGAAGTAAACACGGCAAGCAACGTATGGACAAGTAACTAAGCGACGTATGGACAAGACCAAACCGATAATCAACATCGCGGGGGTCCTCAAAGCCTTATTTATTTGACTTTCAGAATGGTTCCCTGGTTGCTCTAGTGGGTGTGTTTGTGTCTCGCTAACCCCAACAACAAGTGGGCCCGTGAGCTGCAAATAATTATCATTCAAAAGCAGCATGAAATAACTCCTTACTTTTGAAATGGAAAAGCAGCATGAAATAACAACTCAAATCTCTTTGAAAAACCCTTATTTTGAGTCTCATTTGGGCTGTTATCTTTCTTTTCAACCTACCTCTCCTGTGTTTAAAACTGACACAGCCTTCTTTCACTCTGCCCTGCCCTATACTAGCTAGCAGATTGACACCACTACCGGAAAGAATCGAGACTATGCTGATAATAACGAAAATATGGCTAAAGAACTCAACTCGGACTGGGAACTCCCAAGCTAACTCTCCGTGTATTAACTCTTACGTCCCTAACTCATATTCGTGCTGCCCTTTCGATTAGTCTGTAACTACCAACTACGAAACAGCTATTCCTGTCTTTTAGCCTACCTTTGCTATCTTATTCTACAGCCGCCAAAAGCAGATATCAGAACCGACACTACTAATGGAAAGAGACTGAATCCAATGCTCAAACTATCCTCGAACTATTGCTTATAGAGCCATAAAACACTCCGCCTGAAACCGGTGCCAGCAAGCCCTACTACTTTATACAACTATTCGAACTTACATTACTACCTTTTAGTCTTGCTTGACTTTCCCCCGTTCTGTAGTTCCCACCCCTAACTCCAGGTAAGATCTATTGCATCTAGTATATCTATTGCATCTAGTATAATCGTATTGAAACCAAAACTCAGTAGTACTAGAAGAAAGTCACTTGGGCGGTATAAGATCAAAGTAGAGACAAAGGGAATCAAACAAAAGTCAATCAAAGAGTAGGTATCGGATCGGAGTGAATCAAACCCATGAGTAGAAGAACAGGACCAGGGCTAACAAGACTAATGCCGTATGGGCTTACTCCAAACAGGTAATTCAGCTGCTCACTGCAGAACTCAACTTAAGAAAACAAGGCTCTACATATCAATACGAAAGAATTCAACCACAACCTATCAGAATGACCTTACTAACCCAATAGTCCACGCCCCCTACTTGTTTTCTATTCTGGCTATCCATACCTTTTCTTATGAGTTTTTGAATTAGTCCCTTATACGATTATTCCGACTAATCGCTTAAGTACAGAATCAAACAAAGAGCTATCAGACTCATAGTAGTCGTGCACTTAACGCAAAATGCTACATGTGCTAAGGTGTATTCGGAGTAGTGGTAGTAAGCACAAGTGAATCAAACCCATGAGTAGAAGAAATCAATCCCGCAATAAAGGGCAAGGTTAGATGGTAAATAAGAATGCATGGGCTCAGAAATAGGCTAGTATAAGAACAATAGTCCTATAGCTGGTGTACACGTCCAGCCCCTATAACATCAACTTCTCCCGTCAGTTATTACTTGAGAGTTTAGAGCGCCTGTCGAAGAGTTCCTCGGATTCCTTGGATTCTTATTGTATGGATGCTCTAAGACTAATAGCAATAGTGGTAAGATGTAGTGTATCCATTAATAGTCTATTAGTAGTACGATCTAGGCCATAAACTATGCTACTACGGCATACTCCGTAGAGAGGCAAACTTGCTCAGATAGGAAAGAATTGCACGGGTAAGTCAAAGCTCAGTTATGTAATCATACCCTTTAGTACAAACTCATTACTGCCTTGCTCAACTTGCCCTTTGCTTACTTTCATGCTTTAACTACTGCCAGCAGCTGACGCTGCCCTCGATCTAGGGCTAAGTTAATGCTCCCCTATTCCCGCCCCCAACAATACGAATGAAACACAAGAAAGGGAACCAACCCTCCAAGTAAGATGAACTACCTACCCGATAAGACCTGCTCTCTACTGGCTACTAGCCTATCCTGCCTTGCTTCCAAACTGATGTTGCTGTTAACAGAACAGGACTTTACTCAATGCAAAAAGACAAGTCACTACGATGTTACTCCCAACTCGAAACATAGGATCTAACTTCGGCTTCTCAGAATAGAGAGCTGCCCCAACACAGACTATATCTATACCAGCAATAAGAATTGGACTCATCGGGAACATAATCCAACTCGGGACAGGGAAGCTAATGAGAACTTTAGCGCTAAGAACTCGGGTTGTAACCAGTGCTTTAAAGATTGGAATCAATAAGCGGGAAGCCAACTACTAATCAAGAGAATAAACCAAAGAAATAGGACTTCCTATAACGGCACCCGCCAAGTCTATAGTAGTTCAGCACCTTCTCCATACACCTAGTAGTTCAGCACCTTCTCCATACACCTTCCATAGCATACTAGCTATAAAACGAAATAAGATAGCATTCTCGATATCATAGTAGATCTCTAGTAATCCATTCAAAAACAACAAGAGAACTCAGGAGTATCTAGAGAAGAGTGTATGCTTACCGTGGCTTGAGTATCTAGAGGGAGTGTATGCTTACCGTGGCTATCTCTATCTCAAGTACGTGTATCAGTAGCTATACAAGATCCTATTCTCTATATTCCAATCCTACCTTAGAAGGGCTCGTTATAGAATAAGCGGCCATTTCATAACATGGACATCAAACCGGAGCTACCGACAGCATAAAAAGAAGTTAGGTTTGGGCAAGCTGTGGCCGTGAACTATGAATACAGGAGTGAAGTTACCCCCTGAAACACTCTAACCCGTAGGTTCATCAGAGCGATAGGGAGTGCCCCTCATACCTCAAAAGTAGCCTCGTAAGCCCGCCCTATTTCTGCTGCTTTATCCGGTGCCAGCACCGAAACCTGTGCCAGTGGTATCTCGACTCTACATTTCATTGCATAAAACCAGTTCTCTAACAGGGGATGTAAGCAAAGGAAAAGACAGAAGGGGAAAGTGGCAGTACCTTAAATGGAAGTGGGAAGATTGCGGAATCCAAGAAAGAACAGGGAATTCCATCTAGGTAACCTCGTCCTTTTCAAGCTCATGCCTGAACAGCCCGATCTCTAAGAATCAAAGATATGCGCATAGTCAGAACGGATGAAGGACCGCTACCCATTACAACGAGGATGACAACTTCCTACCAATCCAAAAAAAGAAGACTGAGAAAGCCTGTACTACCTTCATTTGAGAAAAGCCTTTACTACCTTCATTTAAAGAGTCAGGTGCCCTATAAGTCCTAGTAATAAGACGAAATCGGAGCACTAAAGCACTGCTTTACTCTGTTGATGAAACCTCCATAATTCTCTTTCCCTTTTATCTGACTAATCTTTCCTTTTCCTCGTCCAATTGGTTTACAAAGCAAGAGGAGATGCATATCTGGCAAGTCATAAAGTGGACGGATTTCTATGATGAAAGCGATTATTCCTTTCCGTTGCGTTTAGCTAGGCAAGTATCCAAATCACCTACTTACTATCATTCCTTACTCTTCCCGAGCGGATCCCTATTGGTGGACTCGGCTTGGCCATTCCCTTGTGAGTCAAAAGGAGTGGATTTCTCATGGTCTGTGAACTCTCCATTTGGAAGTAAGGAGGAACATAAGTAAAGGGAGTAAGGAGGAACATAAGTAAGGGCTTTATAGAGCGTTAGACTGCGTCTGAAGGTAAGGCTATTGGTTATCACTCATAAGATTCCCTAAACGTTCTATTTTCCGGGCAAATCCTTATCCTTAAAGATTCTCTGGGAAAGGACTCAGTAACATCTATTTCTAAATCAGAATAAAGCTCTAACTAACCTATGGTCTACTTTTCATGCATTTAGGACTATTTCTAAATCAGAATAAAGCTCCAACTAACCTAGGGTCCGAGAATAAGCTACTTAACTAGCTATAAGGAAGAGTCTTTACGTCCTGAATATAAGGTTCTTTGCTAGAGTCGTTTCTCTCGGGGGAAGTCGCGGCTTTTACTCCCCTACGAGCGCACATTAATCGAATGGAAATCTATCTGGTAAGAGAGAGATACACTTTCTCACGCTGTCCAGTATACTAAATGGTTCGTTCCAGTGCCAGTGATAGATTAGTTTAGAAAGATCGTATCGAGATCGCTTTTTCTCAATCTAGTAATAGGGTCGAGATGGATTCCTTTCTTGGCTTGGCCCTTTCTTTGACTCTTTATTCCTATCCGGAGCCTTGCCCTATTGCCTATAAGCCTGTGACTGCTATCAAGAAAAGACTTATTATACCATTAGACTAACAAGACTTCCTTTATCGACAACAATCCTTTCAAAAGTCACGAGTAATTCCACTGGTGCCCCACGAGCCGACCCCTACCACCTTGAAGCCTAAGTTCCCATACTTGAACTATCTCACTACTCTGATGAGGATCCCCTCTAACCCATAGCTCCAAAACTGTAATGACTTATGGGAAAACTTCCCCTGTGGACAACCCAATCTTGCTTTGCTAGTTACGGAATCCAATCTAGAACTCAATTCCTGACTATAAGAATCAAATCCAATACTAGAAGGAATGAAACCGGTGCCTATAAGGGCTCGAGCCCATACCAACAAGAAGCTAACTTTCACCTATAATACTTGTGGAAGGAACTCATTCTTTAGCTTATTTCTAACATTCCTTAACTGTTGATCCGGATCCCTTGCTTACTGCCCTTGACTACTGAACTGGGAACTTGCTCCACTCTACTTACTTATTGGGCTTACGGCCCTTACCGGACTTCTATTCTTGAAATACGAAAGAGGATCCTCACTACGAGTCTTGTTTGACTTGACCTTAGTCTATATCCCCTTTCTCCGAGCCTGTACTCCCTTACTTGAAAACTGGATCTCGTCTTTGATTCCTCTACTACTAGCTCATATCGCGTTGAAATACACCTTTTCACCCCGGGGAATGCGACTGTGAACTATCAGAATGAAACACCCGAGTCAAAGAATTAATATAGGGATATATAATCTCTCCAGTATTAGCTAATGAACTCAATTCCTTTAGTTCGAGATCTAGGTTGACTTTCCTTACTTTTGTCTTTAACTACTAAACTAGGTCCTGTATCTGGCTTGTTAGCTTCCCCTCCATTGCTCTAAACCTGGCACTATTGTTTTTAAGCCTCAAACTAAGGAGCCGGATCCCCACTTATTAGATTGAGTCTCCCCCGTAACCACACCTGGAATTCTTCTAATGCTTTATCTCATTCCGAAGCGGTGCACTAAGGTGCTGAAAGTCTAGTGTAAACAAGGCTTTGGTGCTAGGATGGAAATCTAACTATACTTACTTCAATACTGTCTCTTATTATAGTAAAGAAAGAAACTAGCAACTTACTTCAATACTGTCTCTTATTATATATAGTAAAGAAAGAAACTAGCAAAAGAAAGAGTGAAAGTGCCAAATCCAAGGAAGAAACCTTATGGGTAAAAGAATTGACCTACTCCTTGACAACCCTACCTCTACTTGCCTTAAGTCTCATACCTGCTTATCCAACTCTAGCATCCCTCCTCAGAGATCTCATTCTCTATCCCCTATACACTTGATTCTTTATTTCACCTGTGAACCTTCCCTTGCTTGCTGCAGACTACTTTCTCACTGGACTTCGCCTCTATCTCCTCTAGCAACTAACACGGAATTATTACTTGAAACTAGAGCTCTCCTTTCTGCTATCTTATATAATACTACTGACTTCACTGCTTCCCTTGCAGACCTCGACTCAGTCTCATCTAACTCAATTCTGTTTTCTACCCTCATAGCTAAATCCTCTTGTCTGGCAAAATCCTATTGTATGCTTGTCTGCTGCTGACAATGGAACTGGAACTGGACATTCATAAGCTTCGCACTCTCCCCCGTTAGATGGGCATGAGAAAAGAGGGGATTAGGCTTCGGCAACGGGATCCTTTATCTTATTCAGCTGTTGGTGTTGGGCAATCAACAAATCATTCTTCAACGTATACTTTCCTTGATGCCGAGTCAAGCTGTTCGTTCCACTAATAAAGATCTTTTCTCTTTCTAGGGCTGAAGCAACAAACGTTGACGAAAACTGGACTTGAGCCAACACTTGGAACTGCTTCCCTTACCGACCCAACCTCTCCTTGAAGACGATGAAGACAGGCGAATACCTTTACTATTGTCTTATACCTAGATTCTTAAGTAAACTCTATTCTGATTATAAAGAAGTAACGCACCACTCTTACAACAACAGTTTTACCAGTAGGGATAGGCATTTTACTTGCACCGAGGCAAACTCTTCTCTTGTCGAACTATACTTTCTATCTTCTGCTTGAACTTGACTTGAATCTGGAACTACACTTTCTACTGGTGTATACCCAACCTACAACTACTCGGTTAGCCAAGAACCTCCCTCCCACAGAACCTTAACTCGCACAAGAAACGGAGATTGATGTACCGCCGCAACAGGACTTGTAGCAGTATCTTGACTCGCCTCTATAGTAATAATACCTAAACAAGAACTCAACTTTCCTTTCGAACAGCTGATTCTCGAGTTGACCTTTCGTAGCGAGGAGAGTTTGTTTGCCGGAAGAATGAGCCAGAGGTATAATATAGGAGCCATAGGAGAGAGAAAAGATCTTCGTTCACCTTTAAACAGGACTTGGTGTAGATAGAGAACCTGTCCTGTCCGAAACAAGTGGTTCAGGTCCTTCAAGTGTAGTTCGGGTCAAGTAAGAAGAAAATCTAAAGTCAGCTGCTGTGAGAGTGGAGTTACGGGCAAGTTACTTAACGAGTTTCTAGTTAGGAGCCTCATTCTGGTATCAAAGAAAGGTTAAGGCGTGAGGGCTTGGTTCTTAGCCTTTTTAGCAGTTACTTGTCTAGTGTCTTGGCGATGCGAAATCATTCATTTCAAGCCTATAAAACAGGGCTGCGTTTCTTGTCGTCTTGGCTGCTTGGCCTGCATCCCTTTCTTTGGAATCTTACTGGCAGGCATCCCTTTCTTTGGAATCTCTAGTAATAGGTCAGCTACGAGTGAGAAGCCGGCAGCAAGCAGTTCTTAAAGCAAGGCAAGTAATAAAGAAACTGTACTGTACAAGTATTCAGTACAAGGCGGGACAGGACAATCTGTTTAGTGACCATGACCAACAAGAGTATATTAATAAGTGGAACTACTCGGTTTGTTTGCTGTAAACCCACCAGTGTTTGTTGGCGCCGGGAGAGACATAGAATTAGCATAAGCAAGATCCGGATTAGAAGATGGGAAGTAAACCAGAGAAAGATCTTAATCCAATCGAAAATAAGCAGTAAGCGGGTCTTCAAGTGGACCAACAAGACTTAGTGTGCCAAGCATCAAGGAAAGTGGTTTGTTTCATTCTTTCTTTGTCGCGGGAGTTAATGGAAAGTCAGGAGTCAGGTTACATTCATCTACTTTGAGGAGTGCTAGGTTCAATTCTTAACTAACTTCAAGGAGAGTTCGGGGAATCATAATAATCAAGTACTGGCTATGAAGCGAGGTCTACTTCCGTTAAGTATCTTTCCGTTCTAGTTGAATAGACAAGTTCAGAAGCTAGTGAAGAATCTGTTGAAAGAGAATAAGCGGAGCAGTTTCAGAAGCCCAAAATGCTGTAAGAGAATCGGCTAGAGCAGGATCAGAGGCAGTTCGCAAGTCAGCAGCCCTGGGTGGTGTTTCCGAGTGTCTTTCTTTGCGAGTGAAGTCAACGAAAGAAGAAGCGGGGGGCGAGTCAAGTCTAGTTTGGCAAAAGCCAAGGAAGGAGCAAGGTAACATATTGCATTTCTATACCTGGTGCTCAATACGAAAGAGGAAATTCATTACTTTCGGGGCGCTACTGGAGTGGAGTGTAATTGAATGATTTTACTTGTGCTAACGGAAAGTGAGTTGTAAGTTCAAGTTCTAGGATAAGAATACTCAGCTGGAGAAAGTGAAGGAGATGAAGAAAGAGAATCCGTAGTTACACAAGATCATAAGAAGGAGATGAAGAAAGAGAATCCGTAGTTACACAAGATCATAAGATAGATAATCTGCAGGTGAAGAGGCAGTTCGAACAATCACTTATTTCAGACCAAGTAAGGAAGTTCTCTTTAAATGAATATTTGGGACTAATAACTTAGCCAAGCAACTACGTAATTAGGCTTTCAGCACCTTTTCTTTTCATTATAGAGTGGAAGTTCAATCAGTTCAATCGAATTCAGCGCTTACGGGAACAGACGGTTTAGGTGTATTCCTAAGAAATATAGTTTGTTTCCGTTTCAGAATCCATTACGGGTTTTCAAATGAATGATTTGACTTGTACTAATGGAGTTGACGAAGAAGCGGAATGCGAATGCCCACATCAGATCCTTTTTAATGCCCACTAGCTGTGTTGTCTCCAGGAAAGTACTCAAAAGATGGTGTTCAAAACTATCAATAAGGTCAATCAAGTGTGGTGAAAGCCTAAACCCTAAAAGAAGGTGTTGCAAGTGTATTGTTCGAGGAAGAAAAGAATACTAGCTTTGAAGCGCTAAGTGGTCCAACCCCCAGTAAAGGCGGGTATGCAAGTGAAAGAAGCTGTGCGAGCGAGGGTAGTTTCAATTAAAACACTTTATAGAACATGCCCTACAGTTCAATTAATAAGTATTTGTTGCCTGAGGTATATGAGCCGAATTCAGGTTAGAATAAGACAAGATCTAATAGATGGGCCAGGCCAAGTAGACAAGCGTAGGAGTTCATAGTAGCAAGTCAAGTGAAGTTCTAGTGGACAAATACAGGACTTGAAAGGCACAGTTGGAAATGCATTTGTTGCCCAGAATATGTGCTTATTCACTGTTTGGTCAGACAGGAATAGGTGGAGCAGAGACAGCAGAGGATCAGTTTCATTCTTTGTGGACGGGGCATAAGTTAACCGACTGGGAAAGAGTTCAATGAATTCATAACTTTCGAGGAGAGGTAAAGTAGCCAAAGTCAAAGGTCAGGGAGTTTCCATTACTACTTTATGGAACATGCCCTACAGTGAAGTAAGTTCAATTCCGGATTTGTTACATTCAATAGCAAGCGCCATCAACAGACATTGAAAAAGAGCAAGCAAAGAAACTTTAACAAGAAAGCAGGACTTGGTGGGTAAAACCTCCCTTGGGTACGAAGGTAAGCCATCAAAAAGGGGCTTTCACCGGGGCTCCTGCCGCCATGAATACCTGACTTGCTCATAACTAAATTAGAACATATTCTTTTTTGTCTGGCGTTTGTAGAAGTAGCTTGGCCCTTCCCGCGATGCTTCCTCCTTGTCGGCCTTTTCAAATAGTAGTATGCTTTAGAGTCGGAAATAAGTGAAGACATACGAATCTTATCTATTTTATGAGAAATCTTCCCCAGAGACATATTCATCTAAAATCTATCAATGGTATTAATGGACGGATTCCCTTGGAGCAAACAAAGGAGAGATAATGCTATCAACTGACTGACTTCTAAAGAATGTGGTGCAATGATATTCAGACGATACGAACAGGAAGGATGTGCAGCACAGAAGTCGCTGCTATGAATGCCCTGCTATTCTTTTCTACAACGGCAATAATACTAAGAAGGAAGAATCCGCTTTTACATTCCTTTTCCAATGGATTGTCCCAGTTAGTCCAATACTACAGATAGTAACGAGCACAGAAAAAGAAGATGGAATCCAAAACGGTGTTAATTAATTTACTGAAGTGAAGCAAGGAACTGCAAGAATTGACCAACAATCTCCTCTTAGATAGGCAGTTCGGGAAGAAGGAATAGTTCGGGATTAAGCTTATTTACCTAATATGTCCATCATCGAATACGACGCAGGTGGTGTATCCTCTCCTATACAATAATAGAAGAAATGCAGCATCTGCCTTGCAACGAATAGGCTCTTTGCCACGAAGGAAAGGATGCCAGTTTCCATTTTCTTTCCAGGTCTGGTTGGTTGCCTTGTGAAACATTTGGATAAGTGTTCAATCAGACGAT
The DNA here is from genome assembly GCF_036884655.1 of Musa acuminata AAA Group. Lineage (NCBI taxonomy): Eukaryota > Viridiplantae > Streptophyta > Magnoliopsida > Zingiberales > Musaceae > Musa > Musa acuminata. The sequence goes on from NW_027020760.1 coordinate 532,630, forward strand.
GTTTGAAAGAAGGACGTAACCAATGCTAGTGGAATCCGCTCTTACTGTTCTCCTAGCCGGTGTAAAAGTAAGTGCTCTTTTCCCACCCGCCGTTACTGCTCTCGTAGTCGTAGCAGCTCTTGTCACTGATAACTTGACTTGCCGCCTGCCCCTCAAAGGCTCTCGGTATGAGTTTTGGATTTGATATGATGGGTTGAATGATGGAAGAATCCATCCCCGCCCCACCAATAAAGGAATTATTCGGTCGCCGACATTAAGTAAACTGTGTGACAACATGAAAAACCAAAAGCTCTCCTCATTCCTGAGAGATTAGATGAGAAAGGAAGCACAAAGCAGAGGAGTTACGAATCACCGGTTTAAGCTATTCTTGATGGATCTTCTTTCCGGTGAAGGCGATGTCCCCTATAAAAGAAAGCGGATGGGGGCCTTTATTTGATTTGAGTAGAGGTAACGAGAGAGCAAGAAGCTTGATGGAATGGGCCGAGCCAAATGAGCGAGCCCTGACATGAGGAATACTACTTCCTATTCGATTTTTCTGGTCAAGTGGACGAAAAGAGCGAGTCCAGTATTTTTTCCAACTCCCATTTGTGTTTTAGTTCTATTGGGTGTACATTCAGAGATGACGGAGTTTCCAGTTATGCCAAAGAGCTCTGTTACATTTCATCTTAGAGAGCAAGTAGAATATCTCCTTGTTACTGATGGGGAATTATTGGTTAGCCCTAAAGAGATAGACGTGATAGGGTTTGCTGCCCGAATTAAGGTAGTTCGGACCCAGGTAGACTATGAATCAATCCTCTGCTCCACTCAACACCTCTGAAGCAATGAGAAATCCACTTGGCGCCAATGCTATGAATCTTCCACTGGCCTCCATTATTGATGCCGGCTATGAAGGCTCTTCTGGATCTCCAACTGGTACAAAAGAAGCTATGTCTCCAGCTCTGCTCTCTATCGGTAGTCCAATCCGTACTTTGTCATTACCTGTCTCTGTCCATGCCCTAACACTCGGGAAGCTCTCCAACAACAACGGAAAGGGTCCGCACTCTACTCAGGGAAGAGCAAAATCAATACAAATCCAAATCTCCAAGTATTAAGATCAAGAGTCTCGTTCCGCTGCTCTTATGATAGTGACGAAACTCGCTCAGAACTTCATTATTATAGGAAGTAATAGCTACATTGAAGTCAACGCAAGCACTGGAGGAACAGTGTTTTCTCATAAAGGGTTTCGACAAGCAAATACTACAAATCTTCGTCTTCCAATTGAAAGATTTAAGTAATAACTCAGATAAGTCATACCTACTAGTAAGGCAGAGCAACTATCAACTCATATAAGCTGGTAGGATTAATAACTTACATGCTATCGGTCCCTTACTCTCTCTCTCGCCTTCCTCCGAATAGGGCTTAACTTTAGATTAGAATAGGCTCATTCTTTGACAGATTAGTCAGATATATGAACCTTTGTGCTCCAACTTTGAGTCTTCCCTATGTCTGGTCTGGATGGCATTTTCTTCTTCCAAAGGGGGGTCGCTCCAATGGTGCAATTTCTTTCTAGTGCTATTTGGAAGTTCGAATAAGCAGATTTGGCGATTCTCTTGGTTCCTGATTGAGATCTCCCTATAGTAAGTTGTATAGGTTTGGGAAATCCATTTGCCATGGTCTGGTCTAACTCTATAGATTTGTGATGAACTGGAAAGAAAGAGAGAAGAGGAGCTTTATCTGATCTCGAAATCCGTCTTGGACAGGCCAATCACGAAAGAAGCACACAAAAGAAGCACACAAAAGGCATAGAAAGACTCACATTGGCGGATTCCGGGAATTTCCCTTGCTTTCCAGAGAAGTCGAAGAATCACTATTAGCTGAAAAAAGTATAGAATATGGATCCCACCTGTCACGAAAGCTATAGAAAAGACATCCCTTGAATACACAAACCGAATCATATCATGGACAAGGAAGGGGCAAGGAATTAGGGTTTATAGAAGCACAACTGGAAACTGGTGCTAATAAGAATGGAACAAAGTAGTATAAGCCTATGAAACCCGGACCCAAGACTCATAGTTATTGCTGTAGTGATAAGGATGAAACCAGCTCCTATGGAATGAAACCGCCGCTAACAAGGATTGAACGGGGACACCTAAGTCTGACTTACTTACATCTAAATCGAACTTTCCTTGCTTTCGTTCTGACTTTCATGCATCTTATTCTGAAATTGATTACTTGAGCTCTGTAACTAATGTCTGGTACCCTTCCTTCTGAGATTGAGCCTACCTCTCTTAGTAGTAGTTGAAGTATGATCCCTATACTAATAAGAAGAAAAACACAGAATTGGGAATTTCTCCACTAAGTGGAAGATCGAAGCACTGCACTATAGAATTGAACTGTGCCCCACAAATCCTGACTTCGCTAACTAGCAATTGAACCACTGCCTGACAAGCAAGAAGAAAACTAGGCGCTAACGGGACGAAACCGCGACATATAGAATTGAACCTAGCTGCCCGAGCCTTACTTACTACCAGGAAGCTCATAACTCATAGTATACCTTGTCATTTTGCTATTAATTACTATTATTCTATTACTTATACTCTATTACCTAGTAGTTTGTCTGTATTACTTAGTTGTGTGTCTGCTTGTTAGTGACTTGGCGACTGAACATTCGCACAACCATAGAAAATGAAATGAGAAAAATCACCACTGTTTTTGAGAAAAAGAGCTGGGTTTTGCTCTAATTACTAGAAGAAACCCAGTGGAATTACTATAAGCAAACTCATAGCAAATAGGATATGAAAAACCTATTGCCTATAGTATGAGAATGAATTAGAACAATAAGAATAAGAGGTATGTTATGTCGAACAATAAGAATAAGAGATATAGTTCTTGAAGGTAAGTTTCGAGGTATAGCTCTGGAAGGTCAGTTTCAAGTAAGTATAATAAACAAAGAATAGAGATGTGACTTAACGAATAGGTATGTTACGCCACCGACATATAAATCAAAAAGGAATAACCATTGTACTTTTGAGACCACGGTTCCCTAAGAAAATACAGTCAAATAATAATCAATCCTATATAAGTGAACTGTAATAATCAATCCTATATAAGTGAACTGAATGTATGCTACTAATTACCTCAATGCCTTATGCTCGAGATCTGGGCTGACACCCGGAACCACCCACTCCTTATTTCACCTATGAGCTTGCCTTTAATGCCCTTCATTCTTGAACTCATGGTCCTGATCGTTGGCTTACAGCTTCTTAGTCACCAAGCTACTAGTAGAAAAGCGTCACCACACACTGAGTTTGCGTAGGGCTCCCATAATTATTAGTTGACTTATTTCTTATTCAATTAGGTATTCCGTGTTCTTATATGAGAATTGGGTAAAGTCGGACTAAAAGCATGGAGTTGAAGAACCCGAGTTGTAAGTTGAAGAGCGAAAGAAGGGATATTGTTTTCAGGTAAGGCGGGGCTTGGACTTACCACAGTTCAATTCTGATAAGTATATTCATATTCTTTATTAGATGCAGTTTTCTTAGAAGCTGTAGTGAGAGTATGATATCGAATACTCCATGCCTTACGCTTACCCTTACGTAGTTGCTTGTCTATACGCTGCTTGTCGAGTTTCAGTCTCCTCCCTTACTTCGTCAGTTCACTCTTTTACCGTTAAGGACGATTATGCCTTCCTAGGGGAACTGTGCATTCCTTAGACTACCAACCCTAATGCTGTTACTCATAGATTGAGTTCCCATGCTACTGAGTTTCATTATATTACTTACTATATTACTTACTTGACTTACTTGCTCGATCCTTGTACTGAACCTAATAAGTTCATTTCTTAGCCAGGGTACACTTACCTTATAGCGAAACAACAGATCTATTGTTCAAGAGAAAACAACTTGCTGTTTTTAGACGGAGTTTCCTTCATAAACCACTCATCAATATTAGATAAATGAACTTTCAATACAATTAAGAGAATTAATAAATAAGGGAATGTTTGAATTAAGAGAATTCCAAAATAGGGAATGTTTGAGCAATCAATTAAATAAAGAAGAATTACAAACATGGGTAACAGTTTGGAAGCAGTACTCATAAGAGAATGAAAAAACTAACAAACAAATAAGAGAATGAAAAGAACAACTACAAGAGCGAAAGCCAGGAGAGAGGCAGGCCAAGATACAGGAAAGGCGGAGTTAGAGTTGAGCTAAAGAAAGAAAGTCAGAATGGGTAAACTCATATCCGAGGGCGTGGTGCAGAGTTCCCAACCCTGTTTTCAGAAGGTAGTAAGCTTAGAGCTAGTAGTAGCTTGTCAAGTGCAATTCCTTTTTGTCTATCGAATCGGTCTGCTACCTACATTCCAGGAAATTGTGGAAATACGAGCTAATGAATAGACAGACCCGCCGTAGAAAGACATCACCGATCCATTGTTTGTGGAAGAAAATGGATTTGCTGAGATAGAAAGAAATATGGATATGAAATTCCTACCAAGAGAACTGGATGTTCCAACCACTAAGAATCCTAGTTAACCTAAAAAAAGGAGAAAGGCCCCCCAGCAGAAATGACTAGTTTTTAAAGCAAGACACCATCCCGGTAGAAGTGTTATCTATATATCTGCTCTGATCGCCAATGAATACTATACTAGATCTGGATCCAGTTGCATTCAATTGGAATTGAGCGCCGTGGCACTTTACCTTTCTTGACCCCGAAAGTCACTTTCATCAACTAGCACTATAATGAATCAACTAGCACTATAATGATGTGAAACATTAGGAGTAGTAGGTTAGATACATTGACACTTTCAATATGAACTAATCCTTTTTGAAACCAGCTATATCCACATATATATACACATGCATTATTACGAATGAATGCCGATATGAGTGATGAAAGGAAACAAACCGTTCCTGGAATAATGAATACTGAAGTCAGGAGTAAGGAGGAACAAGCCATAAGATAAAGGAAGGGAGTATTTGCAAGCAATAATAACATAAGGGAGTATTAGCAAGCTATACAATAAGATAAGGGAGCCCAAGTATATAAATAGGTAATCATAATATCTTATATGCGATGCAATAGAAAATCATAATATCTTATATGCTATGCTCGAGAGAACAAGCTATTCTATACTAAGCTAGATTCATTAATAACTTCTATACTCCGCTAGCTAGATGGAATTCAAGGCGTTAGTTTCTAGTTGCCCCAACCCGAGAGTCATAGGTGTTTAGTTCCTTTTTGATATTAGTTAGATTCCTTTTGGATATTTTTGGATAGTTTAGGTGCAGATTCTATGATTTCGAAAGAGTGCTAATTAGTGTTTGCCAGCTTCGCCCTTGTGCTAGCGCGAGTTTCGTTCTTCAAGTCCAAGTTCCTTAGTGAGTTTCGAAGCTCTGCTCCGTTTTGTTATGCTCTTATATCATTCATATGCGAAGATATACTCTTTCCTGAATTGAACCCTTGTGCTTTTGTTTGTTTAGAGATAGAGAGTTTCGGGGAATTCTAATGCCTCTATTTAATGGTAATCGGGGATAGTGAGTGAGCTTTGGAGTTGAGTTAGTTTCCAGTGTTTTGACTACAGCTAACTAGATTCCATTGCAAGAACAAGTAACAAAACGAACAAGCAGTGAGGTTTAAACAAGGAGTGGAGTGATGTTGGGTTACTTCTTTCTATTATGGGAGAGCACTAAATTCCATAAGCAAGTAGGATTCCATTGCCCCCATGTTTGATAGAGAGGAATAGGGTGCCTCAATTCTTAAAGCAAAGGGTCCTCGCCTGAGTGCTTACATGAGTTCGCAAATAAGATCCTTTCCTTATTAGGAGCAGGTCAACAAACGGGGAACAATAAAGAAGGTTTTTTAAACAATGCTCTTCCATTCCTATTAGATATATGATTTGAACTTTCTTGCATAATCTAGTAAAGAAAAAGCATGCGCATATGATATATGATATGAACCTAAGACAGCATAGCTTCCTGACTCTAAAGAGCTCCGGGGGGATAATATAGAAGAGAGTGCCACCTATTATAGAATGAAGTAACAAAACTCTAAACAACATTTCATTTCATGCGCATAGCATATAATATGAGAATTTCATCAACTCACAGAACTAAAGGACCCTTATTCTTTAAAAGAGAGCGGCCTCTTCTCTTTTGATCGTAAAGTGGCAGGCTGATGAAAAAGAGGAGTAGGCTTCGTCAAATTGACTCGCAGGCAAACCCGTTATGCCACAGAAATCCAAATTACTAGAATTCCATTGACCCCATGTTAGATAGAGAGGAATAGGCTCTTCTCTTATTTCCGCCATTCATGCCTATTGTTCTACGTAGCAATCTGCCATAGAGACTTCTTCCCCCCCATGTAAGAGATCCTGAATAAGATCCCCGCGCTGTAAGAGATCCTGAGGAAAAAGTGTTGCTAATTTGATGTCATCAGCTATTTCATGTGTTACTACGGGTCGAACCGCACTTTGTACTCTTTCTTGGCGTTAGGACATAGATCCCATTTTCTCCATTCAAGAAGACAATATCTACGTCAAATACCTTTGTGCAAGCAAAACAGGGTATTAGTTCTTTGTCTCGTTCTTGATCATATAGTAATGGGATTCAGACTCTCTTTCGTCTTCTTCGCTTTAGAACCAATAAATCAAAATTCCCTTAGGATAATAGATAAGGTATATAAGAAATTCCAATGACCATTAGATATCGTTTGGTCTTATTGAATAGTCATTAATTTGCTTCTCCTTATTACCAGAAGTATCCCACAATTTATGTCTTACTCGACCATTAGTCATTGATAGGTTAGAGATACATCTTTCTTTGACAGAAAAAGAGTGAACATTCATTGGATCTTGATCCTTGTAGAGCGAAAAACAAACTCACTACTATATCCGCACGGACCTCCCGCTAATATCAATAAATTTCTCGGATAATAATGAACATATTCACTATTGGAATAAGTAGATTAAGGTAGGTGCATGGTGGACATCGGTACTCCAGTACATTTATCCCTCTGATTCTGAATCCATATGTTTTCGTACCCTGAGTGAAAGAGACTGACGCTCAAGTGATACCCGTTGTGCGGCAGGAGCGAAAAACACATGATAGGCGATGGGCGCCCCAGGAGCGAAAAACACATGATAGGCGATAGGCACCCTGAGATAGACAAAAAGGACCCCGCCGCCCCAATAGAATACATTTGATCGAGACACCCCCAAATGCGAGGCACCAGCATCTAAGAAATTCTCACCCCAAACAAGGCATCCACATCCATGATACCTCCTTAGGCGCGGCACCCATAATAGGCACAACTCAGTATTCAAGTCAGAATTCCATTAGAGAGTCGACAAGCAACAGAATCCGAAGTGGGCTAACGGTATAGAGTTGATAGTTCCATTTCCATAACCATTTTCCTAGGTTAAAGACCCAGTGCATCAGTTCAATTGATTCCAAGATCAGTTATTGGCTACGCGGTAAGCAGTGATGAACTTTAAGTATAGGTTCAAAGGTTAGGTCGGCGGAAGTCAAAGTGGAATCAACGAACGTCATTGGTATTGAATTGAACTCAAAACTCCTTTCCTACCTAGCTATCTTACCCACACCTACACCCGGTTAAGTTGGTATATGATTTATTACTACCGGTATAGTACAGTAGTGAAAGAGGTCTTTCTTCTTCAACGGGACAAACAATGGCGAGTCAAAAGGATTCCTCAGACAGGTTCTCTCTCGGACAGGCCAGGCGAACACAGGTTAACGGATGGATTACACTTACTGAACTGAACCGCTGAACTAGAACTGGCAATTAACTTACCGCTTCAGATCTGAGAACCAGATCCTTATTCAAAGCCTGTACCCGACACATTAACTCGATCTGCCATTTAGCCTCCAAGAGAAGGATCCGTGGCCGGGGGTTCACTCGCTAACTCCAGTTCCAGCGGAATCCCTTGTTTTCTCCTATCTAGTTTCATCCTTCTTTGTTGGGGCAACGAGAGAGGTTCCGAGTGTTGCAAGAGTAGAGGAAGGCGGGCTGGTCTATATGATTAAGAGAGGAAATGCACTTGGACTATGCGGTGTGAGTGGAATACCGACTTTCTTTCCAAACAATAATATCTCTTTCTGCTACTGAGGGGATTCCTCCCTTACTTGGACTTGTCAGCAATGAAAGGTAGAGTTCAGTCAATCACTAGAGAATTAGCCGAGGGGGCAAGCAGGCATACCTGGCATACAAGTTGGATTGTTGCCTTTGATTCGAGGCGAGAGATAGCCTATCACTGAACCCTAAATTCTTATATGATTGTAGTCCACTCAATTCTTCAAGTAAGGAGCGGCTTGGGGGGCGAGTAACGTCTAGGAAAGCAGTAAACCATAGAGCAGGAACTGGCACCGAGTAAACCCTCTTCTTAGTTGCTATCCTCTTATCGTACCCTATTCATTGAGTGTGCTAGCAACCAACATAGGGAATTTGCCTAATAGAGCAACGAATGCATTAGTAGCGCATTGGTGAACTTGAACAGCCGGGTTTTGGTGAACTTGAATAGCGGGCATTGACTTCTCACTTGTGCTTTTCTCTTTGGGACAGTAAACCCGGACTACTCTACTGGTTGGGCAAGGGGGAAGGAACCTAAAATGGAGTTATTGCAACATAGCTCGGTGATTCTGCTTCCACTAATTGATTTCCTCGGATTGGAAGACATAGGCGATGATCCTTATTGCGTTTTCTCGTGCAAGAGAAGGAACCGCTCATAGGCTTGACTCGCCCTTAACGGTACTAGACTTCAAGTATAGAGTTCGACTAAAGAAAGGTATGGTGATTGACTAGCGGCCGTGCTACTTCTTTCTAGTGGCTTGGCTCTGACTTTCCTACTTGCCCACTTGAGAGTGGATTTCTTTCTTTCTTATGAGACCCCTAAACATTAAGGACATGTAATCCATCGTGCCATCTCCGCAAAAGTTCCTATGTTCAGTTATGAGAGAAGGCGTCGATGTCAAGTTTCTATTTCGATTTATTCTATGGTTCTTCGATTCCATACTGGATCCTGGGAACAATCTATTTCCGTAAGATCCATTTGTTTATTGTTCAGGAACGGAACTTTGAGTGGTGGGGCAAATCACTATGTAGACTTCATCCGAAGCGGTTGTTCTCTCTGCTTATCTCTTTCTTAGAATCAATTCCTTTACTTTACTCTAAGAGGGGACCTGCTAAAGGTATCGAGACAGGGTCAGTAAGGCTCTTCAAGTAATTCAATTGTGCGCTTGTCCCGGCTAACAAAGTCTATCAGTGGGTTCGGCCTTGAAAGATAGAGGCGAACAGGAATTGGAATTCTCCGAGTTGGTATGGTTCACCGAAGATGTTATAGCATGGTTTGTTCACACGGGTGTTTTCGTGCATTCCTACATTAACGACTTTCCTCTTTCAGTATAGTATTGGCTTTTCAATAAAAGTGTATCAATAGATAGGGCAAGTTTCTGAACACTAAATATAGGGCTCTCTGCTTCGGGTAATTCTTTTTTAGGCTTCTCTGGATCTGGAAAAGTCCATAGGGGCGGTGGCATTGAAGGCCATATTCTACATTTTGTAATGGAATTCTTCTAGTTTCATAAACTCTTTATTTGGCTTTGGCCCGCTAAGCCTGTTTCAGACGAATAAATCGGGGTAGGTATTTCAGCAACTGTAACTCACTCATACTCATTTGAGTACAGGTAGGGTAGCATGGACTACTTGCGAGTCAGGAATTGGATTTCTATTCCTATGGGCTAGTTCCGCTACTAACAACCTAATCTCTTTATAGTTATTGTTGAATAGTTTATGAACAATAATGGGTCAAACTCATCAGAGAATATATTAATATAGAGATATTCTTAATGCGCATAGCGTAAGGAGCTGAGCTGTTGTAATTCAATTATCGTGAACAGTGTAGACAGGTGCACCAATATCCAAATACGGGGTTGATGCCACTTTGAATTGATGATGCGGATTCTAACCTTGGCAAGTCGGGAGTTACCCGGCTTAGAATCGATACCGACTTAATATAAGGGCCACTAATACTGATGAAACAGGACTACGAAACTACTATACTACTTTCAGGGGCAAAAAAAGGGACTTGTTCATAACTAATCAAAATACGTAATTGCTTGTACCGTTGCGAGTCTAGTAGTTGCCTGGACTACTACTTGTTAAAGAATAAGATAAGACTGAATGCTTAGGTGCAAGGGGCTCGTATAACTAATAGTACCTGTAAAATCTCACTTTCAGCGACTATATTTCATTCTGAAACTTTCCTTGACGCCGCCACCACAGAGTCTGGGCCCGAAAACTGGATTCGCTTAAGAAAAGAAGCCGAATTGACTCTCGAATCTCCTTCTTGCCCAACACCAGAAATGAATACGAGTTTCTTTCGAGTGTTTGTCGCAGAGAAGAGAAGATCAAATGAATTATTTGTTGACTACTTGGTTAGGATAAGAGCGGAGGGGTAGCTACTCTCTCTATCTTTAGGGGCTGTCTAAGACCTCTAAGTGGAATTAATGGATTAGATAAGGGAATGCGCTAGCAATTATTATAAGGGCCCACTTCCTATACTATCTAATACTTATAGAGACAGGAGCCTCATTCTGTTATTAAAGATGAAATGGGGCAATCTGATCGTCACTCAGAAGCTATAAAAGGTTAAGGTGCATTAATAATAATATATGGATATGGCGCATCACATTGATTGACTAGCGGTCCTGCACTAAGGCTTTCAGCACCTTGCCTCTCTCTTCTCTGGTATTGACCTATCCTCTGAGTCTCCCACTCTTAAAAGAATGGAATGCCCAAGATCCATCCCTCTTCTAAGGAGATGCCATTTCATTATAACAATCGATGAACAATTGATGGCCGAACACATAGCAAGTAATAAAGATATGATAACTGTAAAACACAAGACTTGGGAGTCCCAATTTAGCCGTAGTTAACAAATACTAATTCCACTGACAAGGAAGCAAGACCATAAGCCTGGGAAGTTTGTCTTGGTAAGTTAGTCTTGATCCAGTAGTAGATAACAGTGCCTCTTGTCCTTCTTACTTTCTTCTTGAATAACTGTATTCCGTTTTCTACCTTCCGCGAACTGATTCAATAACGGATTGAACTCGGGATGTAGCCGGCTACTCTGTAAGGAAATACAGAATGAAACATCACCCTAGCTGCCCTATGACGCCCGCATCAACACCTGTTCGATTCTTCCCTATGAGGTGAAACGCGCATTAAGTAATCTGTATTCCGAGTGGCACAGGACAATGAAGCAAGTAATAATCTAAGACTGCTGTTTAAGAGTCAAAGGCTTTCACACCATCTGATCGAGTAGACAAAACAGGAAGTACGGAATGCGGAAGGGTAGTTTCAGAAGCGAGGAAGATTACATTAGTGAATGAATCTGTGTTGGCGCCCCGAGAGAGAAGCTTTCCGGGCAGTAAGTGATAGAACTATAGGTATATAGGATCAAGATTCAATCAATAGGGTAAAGTCCATCAGCAGCAAGAGTCAGCAACGAAGCGGGACGTGAAGCCGACGAAGAAATAAGGAACTGTTGAATCCTAGTAAGCGGGCCAATCTGTACAAAATGATATATTATCTTATTATAGGATGACTTATTCAACTTGAAAGGCCCCGCTCCTGCCGCAATTAATTAGGTTCACTCAGGAAAGCTCATTCCAGTCCTAAAGTAAGGTTAAGGCGAAAGGGAGGTGGTATCTTTACTACATTCTATATCAAGTGCTCCACCAAGGGCAGAAAGATCGAAAGCATTAGCCGCACTTAGTCTTGATCCAACAAGCTACTCCTCATGTTGCGCGTTAGTCTAATTGGTAGTCCAGAGTCCAGAGCCCCATAACTGTATTAGTTTGACAGAGTCGAGGCCCTTATAGTAAGTTGCGAGTTTTGCAGAGGAGTGAAAGGCTTACGCATCAGTAAGTAAGTAGTTGATATAACACTAGCATCCGACTAAAGAAGCACACCGGCCGGGTTTTGGTGAAAAGAAAAAGAGGTATTCTTGCCAGCTGTGGGAGTTTCGTCTACAGGATCCGAAGCTAGATTAGAGGCTGGATTTGAGGCATAAGCTATATCCGGAGTTGGAGCAGGCCCAGACTCAGTAGCTAAAGTCAGGTCAGCTGCATAAGAAAGATCCCTTACTTTAAGCTTATCTAATATAGAATGAAATCAAGTAGAGCAATGTAGTTAGTAAGAAAGTTCCCTATTGAGATTTCACTGCTACTGGGTAAGGTTCCGTTCACTAATAGGGTTCAGTTCAAGGTTCGGTTCTACAACCATAGGAGCTGCGCAGTATAATTCTAATAAGTTGATTCTACTCACACTCTCCAGAGCCGATGCCACCCCAAGACACTCTACAACCTAGAAGTTGCCTTTCCCTCTTCTACTGCATAGTCAATAACTACTTGTTCCGTGTCTTCTGCTTCTGTTTCTTCTGCACCGGATACAACACCTCTTTCTTCTGAAAATCCTGTGTGCGCCTGTCCTGTCCGAGGTAAGAAATAGAGAGAAAAGCACCTTTATGGGGTAGTAAATATAGATAAGCACCTGTATGGGGTAGTCAAGATTCTACTAAGTATGGGTAAGTAAAGGAAGCAGTTTCAGAATTAGCCTTATTGATAAAGCCCACTGATAAACGGGCAAGCTTATACTAAACAAGCAACTTAGGACTCAGTTTCAAGCAGAATAAAGAGCTTGGATTCTATATACCACCAGCTTTCCTTTCGGGGTCAGGAAATAAGGAATAAAGGGAGTCAAGCCATTCTTTGCTTTGTCAGAAGTCCCAGTACCCGGCACTCCATCTCTTTCGAGGCTTTATTTCTTTCATTTCGGCTTAGCTTTAAGAAGGGCTTTCGCTTAAGGACATAGAGAGACTTCGAACTGCTCCAAATAGAAAGGTTAAGCCCGCGTATAAAGACTTGTAACTGGACCTTATTACCTCTCAATGAAAGAACGAACTTCAGTATTCTTACTAACTAACACAAAGGAAGGCATACAATTTCATACCCACATTCTGGAAAGGGCCAAGCAATTGAACTATTATATAATACAAAGAATAAGGGACTGGCGAACAAAGGACTTGAAGATCAGAATTCCATTGAGTTTACTAGCTGCCCTAGTAGTAGTAGCACTGGTAGCTTACTTTAGCCCGAGAAACCCTACTCATTGGTATTTCTTTCCCGATCAAATGAACAAGGCTGACTATCCTTTCAGAAGCACCAAAACAAACTGGCAATACTGAACTTAACGCTGAAGTGAAGGATGAAATGACTCTTTGGCTTCTTATCCGGATCTATCTTCTGGAACTCTCCTTCTGCCCTATTATTAAGTACGCTGCTTCCAAAGATGAAATTAGGTCCCCGTCATTCTATTCTATATACGACTGATCTTGAAACGGAAACTCATAGTAGTTAGTGGCTTCTCTGCTTGGCCTCTATTAATTAGTAGTTTCTTAGTATAGGAGTAGTGAGATTAGAGTCGAGGTAGGTTCAAGTAGAGAGGTCGGGTGTTTGACTTCTAGGTTTACATACAAGTTTGGGTGCCAGTCCAGTAGTAGTGTATTGGCTGTAGACATAGGAGAGAGAAGTATTGTTGACAGCAAGCTCAGAAGTAGGAATGACAGAATTGACCTAAGTAGCCAGGGGACAGGTATAGTAGCAGAAGAGAAGATAGATTGGCTGTTGACAGAGGAGACCCCCTCAGTTCCAGTTCTAAAGTGTAGTAGGCCTATTCGCCAGTGAGAAAGAGAGAAAGAAACAAATGAAGAAGCACACCGCTCGTCACCAACACTGTAAACTCTCCTTAAAGCTTCTAAGCCAACACGGGAACTATCCTTAACAGGCAATTCTATAAGGCAACTTGGGCTAAGGTACGGGCAATCAGTCTATTCAGCTGCTTCCTTTCGCACCCTAAGAGAAGAGATTCCTTCTTTCTATCTGGTCTTGCCAACATCACCGCTTGCAGAACCCAAAACCAGTACTTTATTATGATCCTGATCAAGATCTTGAAATCACTTATGCTGCTTCCTTTCGAACGAAACTTGATACTACTTTCTATACTTCTCTTGCAACAAACAGTAGGACCTGGACCTGGGAATACTTAACGCTGAAGCCAACCTGTCATTTAGAACTCCCTTAACAGAGACACCTGCCCTATAAGAGTCGTTTATCCACCCTGCCGTAAAAGACGATAACTCTCCTAATGCTGAAAGCTGGACTTGATCTTGAACTTCAACTTGACTCTGACTAACTTGCTTGCATCGTTCGTGAGTTCATTGCTTGTGTTTGCTTGTTTGAATTGACTTGTGCGTGCCACCCTGCTCATTATGAAAGGACAGAGACGTAGCTCGTTAACGCGAGTTGCCCAGCCAGATACTAGACTTGATACGAGAGCATTGCTTTACTCATTTCTCATTTAGTGCTCGACTTTTATAGAAATAGGTAAACTACTTAACTCCCTTCTTCCGTCCGTGCTTCTTCCTTTAATAGTATCCCTTGCCTTCTTCGACTTCTTCTTTTATCGACTATAAGTCTTCAATGGCGAACTCTACTTAACTTCCCGCTTAGCTTGAGAGTTTGAATAGACCTATCCCCTTGGTCACTTTTCTCTATATGTGTATATGTGCTTGAACTTAAACTACAAAGAAAACAGAGACTCCACTTTGAAACTTGCGCTTTAACCTTGAATTGCACAGCTTCTTAATGCGATAACACTGATTGACGAAGGTCTCCTGTCCTGGCAAAGCGACCCTTCTGATCACTTGAGACCCTATCCTTACTTGATACTGACTTAGGTGGCTACCATGGAGGTTACTAGTAGGGCGAAGGTGCTAAGAGCCTGTTACTAAATCATTCTATATGTTGCCCTTTCTCCTGCTTGAGCACCACCTTTATTGCTAAAGTCTATATAAAGTCAATCTTACCGAGATGAGATCTATACTAAACTAGCTTATCCGATTATACTGTTTCTTTCTACTTGCTCTCAACATTCGAAAAGAGATGAGCTTCGGCTTCTAGAACAATACTTTATACAACTTAAGATCAGATTGCAAAGATTCATTTCATTAAACTCTAAGTTAACAGAATAAGGAATTTCATAATCAAAAAAAAGATGGAATCCAAAATACTGGAAAAAGCACCTAGTGTAGCTAAGCAAACTACTCGAAATAGAGTATCAATTCTTATAATAATTGAATCCCGACATTGAATAAAGAAAAGCAGGATAAAGGTATACTAAAACCAATAAGCAAGAGAGGAAAGGCAGACTCACAAACTCGAATTAGAGAAGGGCAGCTTTTAGCTCAGTAACTAAAGAATGGAGGACAGGGTAGTCAAAATGAGGTCAAGCAGTGTCAGTTTTCAAGCCGGGAGATATGGGCTAAGGTACAGTGAAGTCAGGATACGGATCAGTAGGTACTGCTTTCAAATCTTTAGTGCCAGCCCCAGTTCCGATAGTTCGAGCCTTGTTGTTGCTAGGTCAATTCTTAAAAAAAGGGAGTAGTTCCACAGCTAGTGGGCAAGCAGGATGTCAAATAGGCAAGGCAGGAAGTCAAATAGGAAAGCAAGGCTGTTATCCGTTTCAAAACCAGTAGTTAATGCGCTCCCCTACTATATTGATTGCAAGTATCTCGTTTCAAGTAATAAGTAACAGATAGATTCTATAATGAAGTAAAACACTACATTGCTTGCTTGTTTATACTCTACTTAACTTCATCAAATAATCTTATATTCAACTACTCTATAACTACTTATATGAACTACTTATATGAACTACTCTATAACTAATAGTGAGAGCCCTAATAGTTAAGAGAGCCTATAGCTAGGTCAATATAGAATCCACATAATCTCATATGTGTATGTGTATTTATATCTATTCTCTGTATATCTCATATGTGTATTTATATCTATTCTCTGTATATCTCATATGTACATCAAAAAAACAGTCCAATTCAAAACATACTTTTGGAGAGAGAGAGACTAGAGGGCCCAGGTTCCAAAGAAAGGTGCTAAGAGCCTCTATTCTTAGTCTTTCTGGCTCTATTCTGAGTCTTTATTGGGGGGTAATACTCTCTTCTTAGTCTTTCTTAGGTAAAGAAAGGTGCTAAGAGCCTCTTCTTAGTCTTAGGTAAAGGAAAGGTGCTAAGAGCCTCTTCTTAGTCTTAGGTTTGGAGAGCCGGAAGGTAATATTCTCTTTGGAAGTCTTAGGTAAAGAGATGGAAGGTGCATATTCTGAGTCTTAGGTTAGTAGAGAAGGAAGTGGTGGGTGTGCAGCAGATGACTCTTCGCGTAGTCAGAGCTATGATGCTTACTTTGCGGTTGGAGCTTGGAGTCACGTAGAGCGGTCCGAAGAGATTCAGAAGCAAGGTTAAGGGGGGCGCTCACCCAGAAGTCTCTTACTCTAAAGTATGTTAGGTAGACTTATCTCTTTTTTACACGAGGCCCCCTCTTCCAAGATTTTATAAGCAGTTAACTAGGCTCTTTCCTTGTCTGAATCATACAATATTCTAATACAACTCTTTCTTGAGTTCGCGCCTCTCATAAGATTGAGAATGTCTTATTTACGTCTTTGATTCTTAGATTCATAAAATCCTTAATTTCTTTCATTCCACTTAGGAGTCAAGTAGTCATACAAAGTCGTCTGAATACCATCCGCTTCGCTTACACATTGAGGGGACCTAGCCTCGGTTTTATGAAAGAATTTCTTGACAATTGTCTGATAGAAGTCATCTTCCTTTTGTATAACAATTTCCTGGCACGCTCGCACCAATCATTGAGAAAGAATTTGGCATGCCCACGACAACCAAGGAGATCCAAAGCGAAAACCATCCTGACTAGACCAGAGGAAGTACGTCAGCCCTATTAAGACTAAATCAATCCATTACTCCCAAACTAAGAAGAGTAAGAAATTCATTACCTTCCAATTTAGAGTAAGTAAGAAAGAACCTCCACCCCGCGAACTCACTCGACTCAATTCTTAGGTTAACAGGCTCTCCTTCTCCTTCTATATTTTCTCTCTTCCTCTTATAGACTACAGTGCATTTTTTCTCTCTTCCTCTTATAGACTACAGTGCATTCTCTGGTTTTGATTCATGTGTGTCCAGCCTACATTCTCTAGTTTTGATTCATGTGTGTCCAGCCTATATTCTCTGGTTTTGATTCATGTGTGTCTAGCCTATTCTTTTTCCATTCCGGACTAGGCATTCTTTCACAATCATGAGATAGCCTAAAACTTGCTTGCTTCTCGAGCTTGGTGGGGAAAGGTTTGGGGCAATGGTCTGTGAACTAACTCAATTCCTCAGTAAAGCAATCTGGTCGGTGCAGGCAAGGACGTAAGGGAAGGGGAGAGCGAAGCGAGAGCGGAGCGGGGACTAGGTTAAGCTCTACCTACAGAAATCACTTGTTCAGTCAATAATCTAATAGTTAGGGAGACTAGGTTCAGCTCTACCTACAGCAATTTATAAGCACAGAATCTCTCTTCTATAACAGTGTGTTCCTATATCTCTTATTGGCTGGATTCCTCTTTCTATATATTATATGTATCAATAAATAGTGGCTATATGTATCAATAAATAGTGGCCTAAGGCAAAATAGCTATGAGCGGATAACTTGTCTGGCATATTAACCCACACTAATAGTCAGTTCATCCGATATGGTCTGGTCTGTCTCACGAAGGGAATAAAGCGGGTCAACAACTAAGGAAATAGAGATAGAGATAGAAAGAGGTGGTCGGAGATAGAGACGACAAAGGATATAGAGATATAGACAAGGAAATAGAGATAGAAAGAGGTGGTCGGAAATCTCAAAAGGGGTAGTAGGCAATAGAGATATAGACAAGGAAATAGAGATAGAAAGAGGTGGTCGGCACTGCACCTTGCCTTTGATCTTTGCAGCCTTCCACAACGGGGAACAGAAGAAAGAATTCTCCCATTTCTGAGTTCCTGATGTGCTTTGCCTTTCCCTGGATCTATCCTTGTCTTGGCTTACCATAATTTCCTGATGCTACATTATTAGGGACTTCTGACTTGACTTTTCGCGGGTGGCATGTGGAAGCAAGAATCCAATCTCTATCTATCCTGTCTTTCCGTCTAGGCCCTTCATCCAAGAAAAGGCTTTCAGCACCTTATTTGATCCTCCCATGAGAAAGAGAAGAGAATTCATTTCGTGGAATACAGTCACTTTCCTAGGAGAAGCACATAATTATGGAACATAGACAGAAGTGAATGAATAGCGCGGATTTGCTCCTTACGTTTTGCTTGGTCAGGTGCATAGATCTGCATGAAAGAGGAAATAAGCGATAAAAGAGGCCATTTCTAATCCAAAGTAGTATGGGGCAATGTGCTCAGGTAAGCGTTCAGGGAAAAAGAATCAAGTAGAAAACGGGAAACTCATCTTCTTAAGTATCTTTGTTGTTGGTCACTTTACTTCCGGAGCGCCACTATGTACTGAATCTTGTGTATCACGGTCCGTCCCTATGGAGTGCTAGAGCCCACTACACGGGTTGTCAATAATTTGAGTGGAAGCTGGTGCAGGAGCTTTAGCGGTGCTAGGCATAACGGGAATAGAATAATAAGTCCAAAGGGAAAGGCTTTATGTTGGTACCGTACTGAAATGCAATGTGTTTCCTATGAACGAACAAGCTCTTGAAACAAGGGAAAGCACTCCTAGAATGAAAGAGATGACTTGAGCCAGCAGTAAGCTATGAGGTTTCAACGGGCAATGAGGTTACTTGATTGTCAGCTGTGAGGAAACCTTATTTGGACTTTCTTTCTATAGCAGTATTTGGACTTTCTTTGGTTGTAGGGAAACCAACCCGATATATTATATATAGTAAGGAGGAAACCAACCCGATATATTATATATAGTATAGTTCCGAGTAAGGCAACCAGGACTTGCTACTAACTCTCCCAATACAAAACAAAACTCGTTGGTATTTTTCTTTACTTATTATCTTTACTATACGACTTGCTTGTTCTGCTGATGAACTTATGGCTTTCCCTAATCATTCATATGGCACCATTGAAGGCTAGACTCAGGTATTTCAATGAATTCCCGTTGCGGATTCTTGCTTGAAAACTCTTGCTTGTTGAATTAAGGAAAGGAAAGGTACGGTTCTGTTGAATAGCTATAAGGACTATGAAGGAGCTACAGCGGGTCTGGGTCTTTTCCAGAAGTCGAAGAGAATGCCCACTACGCGCTTAAAGCTAAAGGAATATCAGCTGCACTCGGTTCTTAAAGTCTTGTGGAGATAGAGGTGATTCTTCAGCACTAAGTCAATCACTATAATCATTAAGTCAATCACTAGAATCGTATATATAAGCTCTTTTCTCATGCCCACTATGCGGTTAATGCCGACTACTGGCTACCCTACTTATACGCAAAGATAACAAGACGTTCAGTTCTCGCCCTCAACGGTTCCAGACTTATGACTCGGTCAAGGAGTGCTTGTTGTTGATATCTTACTGGCGACTTTAGACGAGACTTTCTACTGCTTTAGCCCTTAAGTAGGTCCAGTGTGAAGTAAAGTAAGTAGTTCCAAGTTCAAGGAGCATAGCAGGTCTACGTGCTAAGTTCAACAAGGAATCAGGCAAAAGAAAGACTCTCACCGCTCCTGTTGCGACATCCGTGATGAAAGGCCAAAATGGAATCTTTTTGGAATTCGTAAAATAGCCACATAAGCCTTGAAGGTCTTGTACTGATGTCATAGCGTTCTTGTTGTACTGATGTCATAGCCTTTTTTCTATTGGAAGTTAATAGGTGTGCGCCAAAGCCTACTAACGGGTCTAAGTACCGATCCTATATAGTCGATGCTGATGAAAGAAAAACGCTGTCTTCATGATATTGCCCTTTGAACTTTCCAGATCGATAGCCGCGGAACCATTTTGTATCATTGCATATGCTTCTTTCATACTGAATTGTATCATTGCATATGCTCTTTCATACTGAATAATGGCTTCAACCCGTCTTATCTGAGATGGTCTTTCTAGGCTTCGCACGACATCTATGTAAAGTGAAGTGTGAATTGGATTAAGGAGAAAGGCGCATAGGCAACTTTCCACATCCGATGCTTGATCATTGGTCCGATTGATGCCGACGAGATCTTCCTTACCATTGAAATCAATAGAAAGATACGGCACGATCAATAGGCTTACTGGCAATTCTTTTTGTACATAGTATAGTTACCTTAGCCGAAAGAGTTGCTGTCAACGCTAGAGAGACCGCCCTCTTCGACCAGTCGCTTTCATAGACAGATGTTCGCCCTTAGACCTAAAATCCAGTAAGTACTAAAATCCAGTAAGTAGGTAAAGCGGAAGCTTGTTTGTTTTGTAGATGGAATACCTCTTTTCGACATCAGCACCACCAGGGAGTTCAACATAGACCCTGCCCCGCCACCCTACCTATATATACTTGAGATCGAGGAGTCGCCCCACTTATGCCACTCTACTTATCTATACTTGATATCGAGGAGTCACAAAATAAGAGCAAATCTATTTGTCCTATAAGCTTTAGGAGAATTATCACTAAGTAAGGCAGAGATGGGAGAATCTTATTATAATAGGATGGTGGAACTCTAAAATCATTCTTTATTTGTGTAAGCCTAATCAGAGCAAGAAAGCAATTCGTAGATCTACAAATAGGTTTACAGAGTCTTCTGAATTGGACCGCTAACTAGGTGGGGTTAGTTTGTTTTTCCGAAAGTGTGGAAAGCCCCCGGGGCCAGAACAGAAGTAATAGGATTGATTAGCTATATACAGACAGATCAAAGGGTATAAATAATTCTTGTTAATAGTTTACCGAATCCAAAATGTCCGATAGCTCTAGTTGATCTGTTATATTATATGAGAATTGGGAGTTAGCCGATTGAGTTGTTACTGACGTTGACTTTTTTGATATGTCAAGTCCTCTCATTTCAACCATAAATATAGGTTCCATATACATAGTTGTAAATTCCATGATATCCACCTTTCACTTTGTTAAAGAGTCTCCGCATTGTCATCAGATATCCGCCTCCGAGTCATCTTAAGCACCACAGAGCAGGCATTTTGGGGAGTTACCTTCTCACTGATTAGGAAAGGCTGGCTGTTGAACTGCTAACCATAAGACCAGGCAAAGCAACTACTAGTGCTCTGAATAAGTCCTCGCTGACGCGCAACACCTTGCCCACCTCTTCGGTTAAGCCTTCGAAGCTCCTTAAGCCGAAAAGTTGGCCCGAAGTCTCCTTTATTTTGTTGGATGGGGAAATCTAAGTGACTACCCTAGTGCTCTGTGCTCTTAAATTACTGACTTTTGAGTGGAAAGATAAGAGGCAGGTGGAGAAGCCGAGGACCATACAAACACTTATACATAAGTAGTGACTTGTTGGGTTAACAGCTTAACCGAGCTTACCCGCAAACCTTATAGTATAGAACCCCAGTAATATTACCAGCAACGGATCATTCTTCGGCATCCGCTTCTGATCCGACGAACAACTACTACAGACGCAAGAAGAGGAAAGAACAGACAAGCAGCGGCTAGAAAGGCCGACGAACACAGGACTTGCTAGGGATTCGGCTTCCTTTCCTTACGAAACTCAAACCAGAGGGATACTCGTATTCTGACTGAACCGCAATACCAACACTCGACACTGCAGGAATTCCTCCCCTTGAAACAAAGAATTCCACTAAAGGGTTTACCGCTACTATGAGAAGAATAAGTAGTGGTTACTTGTATGCTTGTCTCTGACTTGACTACTTTAGGCTTAGGCTCCTCTCCTATTGCTCATATACCTTCATTCTTATCCGAACTCAAACTAAGCTAATGCACAACGTAGCCCTTATCCCTTTATGGTTCAGCTACCGATGATTCTCTTATTACAAACATCCATACAAGGGCAACCACCTCTTCTTGATGCGCCAACCTCTCCTGATCGTAGAACAGGAACTGGGTATTCTCCACCACACCTCGCTTCAAACAACACCTTACTTCAATTCTGAAACTCTCCCTTTAGCAACTGAGTCTTCTCTTTACGACTTAACTCGAACAGTCCCTTTCAAAAGCTTCTTCTCCTTTCTTTAGCGACGTAGAAAGTACTTTTGTCTAGAATCAAGTCTCAAGCGAAAGATATATTCTTTTTTTCTTCAGTATTGGGCAAGGGCGCGGATATAGTTTTCCATTTAGTGGAAGCGGGTCATTCTCAATAAGGATTCATTTCATAACTTCCAGTCCTGTTTGACTCTTCAAAGTGAAGTTGAGTCGACTCGAGGCAAAAGGGAAGCCAAGCCAAGCCGATCAGAAAGGGAAGCTTATGTCTTTACAAACACTTCTATCCCATTACCGGGTGCAGGTGCTCGAAAGATTTAGTTAAGTGTTGGGGTGGGCATTCGAAAATAGATCATCTTCTTTATAGGATTCTACTCTAGAGGAATGGAATAGAGGTTCACAGGCACAAAGAGAATAGCCGACAGCCAACACCGTTAAACAAAGAGAGTTGCCTGATTGACAGTCTTTTAACCGAGATTAGATTATGGTCCAACTCAATAAACTAAGTACCTTTCATAGAATACCAGTTCCAGAAGAGAAGCCAATGTGCGCCGGGCAGCTTATTTGATTGCAACCCTCCAGAGCGAGCTTCTTAGCTTATTGTTATTCGGGACGCTGACGCTGATTGGGGTTTCGGGGAACAAGCAAAAAAAACTCTAGCGCCCCCCAGACCGAGAGTCTGATGTGAGTTGTGCTACAGCGGGACAATCTGTTCCTTTTCTAGCCAAGAACAGAGGTGAAGCGGTAAAGTCTTAAGTCTTCAGCAAGCTTCAAGTCCAGAAGTGTTGTCTACGTTATCTACGAGAGAAGAAGCGGCCTCACTACAACGATTAATGCTAAAGTAAGCGCTAAGTCAATCAGTAGAGTTGGTTGCTACGAGTGTTGCAGTAAAGATTGATTCTTATGTCGGCACAGTAGCTCCTTCCTTATCGGCCACCTGTTCTTTTGTTGTCGACTCGATAAGATGCTGTTTCCATATTCCATTCAAACTTTCTAGTGGAGATCTGCAGCCTGATAATATGCTGTTAATCGGTTAAGACTAAAGTCAGCAGCAAGGAAAGTGGACCGGAGATTCTTACGGAGATTCCCTCTTTCCCGAATAAGCAACTGTAATGGATAAAGCTATTGAATTCTGCGCAGGGGACAGTTCCAGTGAGCTGCTCAATTCTTTATTATATGACTGACATGCAGTGAAATTCCATATTGAAGAATGATTGCACAAGAGATCCAAATTCCTATGTTTTAGATATAGAGCATAACTGTTAAGAAATGCATCTTTTCCTGAAGACTCGGCCCTAGCCCTATACTTAGTTGCTCAAGCAGTGAGGAAGCAAGGGATCGTTCACCAAGTGTTATGACTAAGGAGCCAGCAGGAAGCAGTGAGTTTCCGGGTGTTGAGTATCTAAAGGAATAAGGGTAATCAGGGAGATATTCCATTCAAACTTGAGAGTTTCATCGACGAGATCAGAAGCCTTTATCAAGTCAGTAAGCAGAAAGTAGGAAGTTTACAGATTGACTTAACTCGAACTCGACTTGAATACCAGCTTCTAAGCTGACTTTCTTGAGCCTCATATCCGGATCCATCTTCTATTCCCGCTTCGCTTTAAGGTTCCGCTGTTTGTGTGACTTTATACTTCACCTTTCCTTTCTATTGATGCTTTGACTCTTTATTAGTCGAGAGTCCAGCTAGAGGCATCAGCGCTACGCCCCCTCTCGATCTGGAACTTTCGCAAAGCATCCTCGAAAGTTGCAAGAAGGGCCCTTTATAGAGCGATGACAAGCAGGTAGATGAAAACAAAGCGAGAATGTTAAGCGCATATAGCTATTTATTCGAACATGGGACACCAACCTTTCATAAGGGGTCCTCCCTATGGGGTTCTTTGTTGGAATCGAATTTCAAGGACTCCTGTCATCCGTGTCATAGCAATGCAAGACCCACTCCATAAAGCTGTGTCAATCCTATTTGTTGTTAGTACTGAGCCGGATATAGGAAATCAGATTAGAGACTAGTCCAGAGACACCTTTTTGACATAGCGTGTAATGATAACACCTGTATCAATAGAGTCAGATCTTATCATGGTTGTATGGCTAATGACGAGTTATATAGCTGACTGCGAGAAGCCAGCGTTTGTGAGAGCGGTCTTTCACTATCAATCAAAAGTGCTTCCTGCCTCAATAACTTATCGAATGGACGACCACTATTACTTGTGGGTCTTCGCTCACTTACACGAGCCGCAGCCGGAAGACGAGGCCATGTGACCCAGAGAAGGTCCTTCAAATCCTGGTTGGTCCTAGCGAACCAGGAGCTAGCTATCGAATAAGGGATAAGACTTTGATTTGACCTTAGCTAGAAGGCAAATATCCATCCTTATCCTAAATACTAAACTAAGGCTTCTGCTCTTTCAAAAGCGAGTTTGAAGATAGAGTATCCCTTTGCTCGACTCCTTCCTTCAAGAGGCAGGCCCCTTCTTTGGCCGATGAATCGATGTACCGATCTTCCCCTTAGGCTTGTCAATGCAATGGTCAATGCTAGAAGGCTAAGAAAGCTGACCATATACTGATTGCTTGATGGGGGCATTGATCCAAGGAGAGAGTGATGCCCCACGAGGCCCATCGATTAAGTTCATGAATTTGACTTATTGCCTTCCTTTCAAGGAAGGACTTACTAGGCTTTCAATGCTATGCTTTCTTCTCTTTTCACTAGCCATAAGCTTCGCAAAATACGTACCATCCTCACTTTTACTTATATTCTTTGACTTATCTTATCCTATCTCCTACTTCCTGCAGGCAGAGAGTTTACAGGCATTTTCATGTTACTCTTTCGTCAATCAAGGATGCTTCTAGACTAGGGCAAGAAGACTCTCGTATCTCAAAGTACAGTGGTGAATAAATCACTATATCTCCTGTCCTATAAGAAGTTTCGCTGTCTTTATCTTCCTTCCCTAGAAACTATAGTTCAAGCATTTTACCAGAGCATGGGAGTGACCACATTATGGAGATCGAAGCTTCTGCCAAATAAATGAGTGATTACTAGATATATATACAACGATTAGGAGAAAACATCCCGTTCAGTGCAGTGGTAACCACCGATGCCGCGGAAGGATGATTCAGTTAGTTTCCCTTCATCGTCTTATGGCGATCTTTGGCTTGAATAGAGCGGACATAGCTTTAAGCCTCTGGTAACTGTTTATCTGCTCGCCCACGTGATATGTTTGTTTTGGAACTTTCCTCTTCAACGTACAGGGGACACAGAACTAGAAGACGGTATACCGGAAGAAAAGGGGAATTCCGGACAAGCTAAGCAGCTACAAAGAACTACATAATCAAGGTATTATTAGTGGAGTTTATAACGCGCGTCAGCGAGCTCAAGTCCTTTGCTCTATGAACATCTCCCTAGTGGGATAGTTGTATTGGACCGGGTTCTACATCTTTTCTTTGCTCCAGTGCTATATGATTGGATTATCTTATGATTAGACACTTTAGAAATGAGTCTCTCGGCCTTTTGTTTCCTTAGTGACTTATGCTCTCGGTTGGACCCTTTTGTTTCCTTAGTGACTTATGCTTTCCGCTGGGGCACGAAGTGTAAATAGCTTCAAAGGGCTTGTTAGAATATCTGCAAGTATGGCCAATCCGGGTAGGCAGCACATGAATAGGGCACTTTTGAGTCAGATGTTTCATTTGGATTTGATAAAGGAAGTGACATCCCGAGTATAAGGAATATGCAAACAATAGGATACTAGAGGAACATACATACTGGACTTTCAGGAAGGGGTACGTATGCAACATACATACTTTACATTCAGGCAGGAAGGGGTACGTACGCCTAGTATCATAATAGGATGTGAATCCGCACTGAAAGAAGGGCTTACACGAAACCTAGTAAAGGTACGATACCAACGGGAGAGGAACGAAAGGGTACTACGTCTTGGTCGTCCTTATATGGTAACATGGTGCCTTTGGGCAGGAAGCCTTACACTCCACCAATGTCCTGTGGATTGAATACGTCGGCTTAGTTCCATTACAGTAAGCTAAGTATGATTGGTATGCAGTATCGGTTGCAACGGTGAAAAGTCCCTACCTATAAGTTCCGTTTCCCTCTTTATGGAAAAATCAATTGGTCAATCAATCTCACTCTATAGTGCTTTATAAAGTCAAGCTCTATTTCACTACTTTCAAAAACGGACTGGAGTGGATTCGATGCATCTTCTTTGGTCCAAGTCCAAGAGAGGGCAAACCCATCTAACCATGAAGGCTAGCGAGTCGAATGCTAGGGGATTCGATTCATCTATATCAATGACTTAACTACCTTCCCAAATTCTACTCATTCAAGCATTCGTTCCGAGTCGCCAATAGGAAGAAGAGCGGATTCAACGTTAGCAAGAATAGCTTCTTTTTCCTCCCATAGGCTATAAGTAAGGAAAACTTCGGGAGGGGATTCTCTCTTCTTTCTTTATAATGTACCATTACCTGCGGGAATGGCAATCGCTTAACGCACAACTGTGTAAGGGAATAT
This sequence comes from Musa acuminata AAA Group, assembly GCF_036884655.1. Taxonomy (NCBI): domain Eukaryota; kingdom Viridiplantae; phylum Streptophyta; class Magnoliopsida; order Zingiberales; family Musaceae; genus Musa; species Musa acuminata. The sequence continues at coordinate 559,153 of NW_027020760.1, forward strand.
CATTTATTGACTTTTGCTCTCGGGTAGCTAGATACGAAGCCTTGTCATGGCTCCCTAAACTGAATGAACTGGCACTCAACTCACTCCCGCCTTTGATATCTCAGACTGGGTGTACCCGCCAAAGCGAAAGGTATTATACAGGGCTCCAGCTTGTTTCCATCCCAATCTTGTCCTTTGAGTCGAGCCATTCTTCTGTCCTTCTTCTCACCTGCTGTTCTTTTCCTGTCAGCTGCCATCGGCGCCGCCATACCTTTCCTTTCTTTATGCTCAGGAATAACCAGTGCTTTATTGATCCCCTTAAGATTATTTCCAAGACCATAGCCAGGGCGCCATCCCTTCTTGATTGTTTCCTTGATAACCATAGCGTTTGCTGTTGACAATTTAGGTACTGGTACAGGGCTGTATGACGGCGAAATGCTAATAACTGGAAATTCCACATGAAACGTACACGGGCCAAAACTCAATGGGATCTCGATATCACCCACCACCTCTCTCCTTGCTCCATCGAAGGCCCTGACTATCATATGGCTGCTCCTCATGTGTGAGATGTATACTGGTAGCTTTCGCAGGGGTTCTATCGGCATTACATTGATGGTTCAGCTACTTCTGATTCTAAAGAGAAGAGAGATTGGCCGTTTCTGTATTCCTTGTTTACAGTTACCATTAGAAATGAGAACTTTCCTTATGGCTCTTGCTATGAACCTACGGAAGAACCATTATCCATTAGAAATGAGAACTTTCCTTATGGCTCTTGCTATGAACCTACATATTTAGGGCTTTCAAACAGCCTATGCCCGTAGCTCTAAGTGGGATCTAATTAAAAGTAATGTAATTGGGTGCCATGATATTGCCCACAATATGCTCCCAGTTATCCAAATCAATATTGTGTGAAACATATGCCTGATTGAGCACTTTCAGGAGAGCTTTACGGTGGGGCTAAGAATTGAGCTGCAACGAAAGCTGTGAATCCTCGATAGGAGTTCGTTTTGTTTAGCTGGTCCACCACGCTATATTCACTGTGTTTTATAACCTTAAGAAATGAAAAGGCCTCTTTCTCTGTCACCGGCCTCTTGATGTGAGTTGGTGGATTCAGTTTAGTTGATTGCCATTACCGAGTCCTGTTTTGAGCATTAGCGAGTGGAGTTGTTGGCCTAGCCTCTTACTACATTCTATAACTGGTGATGGAAATACATCATGGAATTCTGAACTTCAAGTTTAGACAGTTTGTATTTGAATCGGTATACTTTCTTTGAATTGAAAAAACAACAAATAGAGAATACGATACAAGAGAAGAGTACTGTTGCGCGTTAGAGGTGTCTCCCGCTTATGCTTGCTTCTGTGCAAGAAAGATCTCTTTATTAGTTGAGTTTACTGAAGGGAATAGAGTGAGGTATAGATCCATCTCGGTAATCATAAGAATCTAATAATAGGATTGAGCGATAGGCTGCAGTAAAGGGTCTATGAGGCAAGGGTCCATAAGGGTTTATGAGGCAAGGGTCTATAAGGCAAGGATCTATGCTCTTAAGAAGAAATGCACTAAAACAGCTCTTTCGGGAGGCAAGAAAGATTCCTAATTGGATTAGTGAAAGAGGCGTTAAAGGACGCAAAAAGGTGCTAAGAGCCTTATCTACTGCTTTCCCTTAACGAGCATTAACCAAATGTAGGACTGTCCTTCAGTAAACTCGTAAACTCGCGTAAGCACTTAGGCGGAACCAACAAGGGAACGGAACCCGCAAAGATGTTAGGCTCAAATGTCTACGAACAGCTTTAGGGGGGTTGGGTTTTTAGATAGATTTGCTTCAATTGAAGTTTCCCTAGAGCGGCTTATTGTCCCCTTGGCGTAGAGAATGGGCTTATTGACAAGACAGCTTTCTTTCCCTTGTAGTGCTTGGCTTGGGGGCAATAATCAAGTTCGGTTTGGTGCTTGGCCCCTTCCTGTCTCCGTTTCCTCAGCTACTTACTTGCTTTCTGTAACTAATGCCTATGATCTTAACTTGTGTGTTTTAGTACCTCGCTCTTGTCTTTGATCCTATCTTTACTTACTATGATCTTTACTTGCACATATCAATCTTACTAAACTTTATCTCAGTCCATATCTCCTGTTTAGGTATGATTTTCCTATCTTTTATTCTTATTATGTGTTTCACCTGCGGCTGGATTGAATCCTTAGCGAGCCTATTGACGAAAAGAGGGAGTGGATACTCAAAGTCAAAAGTCAGATCTGAGAGACAGGAGAAGCGGAGTGCAAGTAGTTAGTTGAATAAGGTAGTTACAGGTCAATAGAAAGGGTAGCAGTCTCATATGCTGTAGTCGTAAGTCAGTATGAGTAGCGTGTTGGGTCAATTCTCCTCTTGTTAATATCAATTGGTCCTATCTCACTATGTGCTAGAGCGTAGTATCCTTTCCGCCCGATATCCTTACTTTTTGCATTCTTTATTAGCAGTAGGCTTTCAGCACCTGCTTAGGTAGATTGGATTCTTATTCCTTTCGGATCTAGTTCCTTTACATACGGGTATAGCCTTTGACTTTCCCTTTGCATTCCTTATTACCACACACATGAATTAGACCAACTACTATATATCAGACTTATATAAACAAGTTCAATTCAACCTCTCCTCTGGAAAACCCTAGTGCTATTTATCACCAACCACCCCTTTATTTCAAGTAAAGTAGGAAATCAACCCATATGCCTATTTATTGAAAGTCGCAAATACCTAATTGAACTCATAAGTAGAAAAGTCAGTAAGTAGAAAAGTCAGAGCACCCAGGTAGGTAGTGACTAACCGAAGTCGAAGTCAGAATGCAAGTAACAATTCCAAGAGTGAAATAAAGTAGTCAGAACTCCCTCTGTGTGTTGGGCTAAGTTAGAACTCAATCCCACAGTCAAAGAGTAGATTCGCAAATCCAGTTGTATAGGAGACAAGCAACTACGATACAAAGCAGGTGCCTCTACAGAACAGAAGAGAGTTAGACAGAACAGAACCCCAGTGCCAATTCCATTCCAACCTCGAGAGAGTTTCCGCAGTGTCAATTTGATTACTTAGCTTTGGAGACAATTATTACATATTATATTCATTATTCTATTAACCATTATTTTCTATTACTTACATTACAATTACTATTATTCTTTGACTTAGTGAGTTAAGCCTAGGTCTCCGTTTTCACTCTTGGGCTTACTTTTGTTATTCTCATGCTGATGAGCTCAACTCTCACAAATACGACAATTGAGTCTTGCCCTGTGAAAGCCCGGGTACCTGCCCATCATGCTTTCGCCCGAGATACCCGCTTGGAGGAATTCCATTGAGTTGAGGATTCCCTGGGGGATGCAACTAGACCAGACCACTATGCCAGACTAAACAATGGATGAAACAGGCACGGTACTCTTCACTCTCGACAAATCATTCCACTACTAAGCCAACTTCCTGCGCGCAAAAAGCACATTCCTTACCATCTAAATTCTCTCTTATATAGTAAGATAACAGATTCCACAGTCAATCTCTCTGCTCACTGACAACTATACCGATTTCATCTTTGATACCTATTGTTCCTCCACCTCTGTCAACTAACCTTTCAGACCAGAAACTGACTATAGAGGCCTCTGTCAACTGGAAACTATTCTACTGTACTAGTCAATTGAAATGATTCTGCCTCTGCTCCTGACTCTCCACTTGATGAACCACGTTTCATGCTTGGGGTTGGATGGACCACTTAGCGCTTCAATTGGACATTATCAATCGTACTACCTTATAGCGATGAATAAGTCAGAATAGGTGGGGGTGTATAGTTACTTTTTTCCATTATAAGTGAGTGGTGCGCTAGTGATATATATATGAGTTTTGCATCAGCAGGAGCGGAATCATACTCTTTAGCAGTTATAGAATCCGCAGTTAGGTATAAAGTGTTGTACCCAGTTGCAAGCCCGCTGTCAACAGCAAATCAATGAAAGTCTACTCTCGATCAGAAGAATCCGAAGGTGAAAAGTCATCGGTATAAAGAAGATCATCAGCTGTAGAAAGTCCAGGACCTGTCTGTATAGGAGTGAGCGGTTTCAAGGTTCAGTAGAAAGTAACGAGAATCAGGAGTTTAGTATAATCTATATATAATATCTAATATAGGGTAGGGTCAGATTACGTAAGATATAAGAGGGTAGGATCAGATTACGTAAGATATAAGAGGTGCAAAAGAAAGATAGAGATTCCACCCAAAATAGAGATGAAACTGCAATTACTGTTTGACAAGGCCCAACAAGACTCAGTGTATAGGATAGAGGTCCTGTTCGAGTGTTGTCTAGGTGATTAGCTTTCCCGAGTTCGGGTACGAGTGTTGGTTCTTAGCTTGCTTGTAGTTTCGGAATAGGAATATGCTTCCCTTGTGGCTTCTAAACACAGCATACTCCTTCCTTGCTTTAATAACTCATATATATAGGCAAACGGTGAACTTCACTTTCAATGATAAAGAAAGAATGACATCTGAACCACAATATCAGAAAGGCACCTAACACAGCATTGCTCTTTTTGCCCTAGCGCACACATAAGAGAAAAGTCCGCCTTAGCCCCTTCCTTATTGGAGTTTACAAACACCGAACCTAACTTTCATCATGAAGCTATACACCCCTAATCTCACTCTTGCTCATCTACCGGAGTAAACAAAGACTTCTTTCAACAAGCCCTGCAGCTTTCTCCTTACTATACCTCTTGCTCCTCCCCTATAGAAATACCTCTGCCAAGCTTATACTCGGTGCTTTAGCTACTGACTAGTTTATTTCTGAGTCTACGGAGTTGCATTCTTCCTTTCCTACTTTCCTACAAGCTCACCTCTTAGTTCCAGTCTGTGACTACTTAGGTCAATTCATAACTTCTGGACTTATAGCTCCCTTGCCTGCCGCTAGTGTTCCTAGGAAAGTCGACAACTAGGTGAATTCTTATACAATACCAGTAAGTCAACTCACTACTTAAGAAATCAACTACTTGCTTGGCCCTCCTCCGCTCCCTTATGATTAGTATTAGTCCTGATATCCCGATCTTGCTCTTTATTCTTTTATGAACCCGGACTCTTGATACTTGACCGACCCAGTGATTGCTTGGCGAGTTGAATACCGAGTGGGGGTGTAGAATTCTAAGAATAGGGTTCAGAATGCACTATTTCTCATCGCCAAGATGTTTTTCGAAGGATTGACCATTAAGCTAAGAAACTGTCCAACGAGTTAATTGATTCCTAACATCTTTATGGTTCCTTCCCCTCTTTGTAGTTACGGACTTATTCTGAAGTTGACCCCCGCTTTCCCCTTTGATACCAGTGATACCTGTAAATCCTCTTCTTTTGTTTGATACCTGAATTAGGCTCCTCTCTCAGTAAGTATTAGAAAAGCCTGTATGCCTGCTTGGCCCCTATCAAATTGATTATTATCTTATTATAGATGACTTATTATAGATGACATTTCGTATGAAACTCGTACTAGGCGAACCGCCCCTACCCTCTTATATACCCAACTCCCCCACGAGCAAGTAAATCCTCTTCTTTTGTTTTATACCTTCCCTTCCGTAAATCCTCTTCTTTTGTTTTCTACCTTCCCTTCCTTAGATATAGTCGTTAAGGTTTGATTCAAACGTTTTCTACCTTCCGGAATAATATGGTTAGTTGCAGTGACTAGCCTTGCCCACCTCTGTTGGATTACCCTTCGCCTGCCTCTCTTTTCTTAAAAACTCCGGAGCTGTTTTCCAATAAGGGCTTTATTACTATTTCCCTACAAAATGAATGATTTCTCCTTATATAGGATTCTAGATAACGGATGAAACTAGGGATGACACTAATGAAACTAGTAGTTGCTTTATGTTCGAGAGAGACATCTTTTCTTTGGCTTTTGACCGTGCTCCCGGAAGCTGTGCAAGTGATGGATTCCATTTGACCGCTACATGGGCTATCCGAACAAGACTCTGTGCTTCCCGCTTCCCTTAATTGTCTCCTTGATACCAGGGAAACATCAGAATTAGCTATGTATTATAGAATGAGGTAACCACCCGCCAAGTAACTACTAAGCACCAAAAACACTTCATTGACTACTTGCTTCACACATGCAACTTATACGAGTCTTTCTTTCCTATATTACAGAACAGAGCAGCGGGGTAACAAGACAGATTCCGTTTCTTCCACTTGGAGTAGAATTCATAGTTGATAGCTCAGTAAGCATCCTATCCGAGGTTTACAGCCCCTGTAAGTTGTTTAGTACAAGATAAGAGAGGTGGGCCAGAAAGAGGAGTTCATTACTAGGGATATCCGGAGTGAGTAGACAAAAGCAGACAAGCTTAGGGCCAGCAGCGGCATACAATCCGTTTTAGCCAAACCCGGGTAGTCCAGGTAGTCCAGTTGAATCAGTTCCTTATTTCTTCGTCGGCTGAACTTCCCGTTTCAAAGTCTTTATTTCATTCTTTTCTTCAATGAGACAAATAAGCTCCGTTAGCGAGTTGTGCAAAGGATGCTTCTGATCTTGGGAACTTGCTTGTTGATCCGCTTGTAGCTTCCTTTAGTCATGGATCTGATCCAACAAGTCACTAAGTCATTTATAGTAAGTCATTAATTGAATGGCCTGCATGTTCTTTACTACCCCGGGCAGGTTCTCTCAACTTACTATACTATAAGAGCTATTTGAAATGACATCTTATAATAATCAAAGAAACTAGTTATAGAGGCCTTCCCGAGACCATTGTATTTGGCCGACACCTCGCTGCAAAGGCATTCCATCCACACCTGTCATTGCAACACACAAACGACCTGTACCTTCCTTCTATGCTTAACAACCGCCGCTACTATGGAAGGGAAGGTAGAAAACAGTGGATAGAAAGTCTAGGGTTAGAGCTATAGCTCCTTGTGATAGAGTGGAATACCGGTAGTACTATTCTGGTTTTGTCTACTCAATTGGGTGGGCGCTTGTATGCTTGTCTATCCGTGTCTTGGCCATTTATTCCAATTTGATTCATCCCAAAAGACATAAGTATAAGGCTATTCTGGTACCAAACGACAGAATCAACCCTGCTTCAAAGCCTCCAACTAAGTCCTGTGTTCGTCGACTAGGTAGACTCAGACTACACCCACGCATTCCAAGCCTAATACTTAGCTACTTCAGACTAAAACCACTGCATCTAAGACCGAAAGCAAGGGTAGCTAGACTGATTCTATTGCTAGTAAGACTGCAGCTTAGGTGTTACAGGCCGTTGCTTGGCGTCTAGTAGTTACTTGGTGGAATTGTAATAACGAAGTGTGCCTGCCCTACATTAAACTGGATATAACACTGGAATTGCACTTTCTATCCTTGCCTCTTCTGCTGACTCACCTATTACTCTTGGGGAACAAGCAAATGTACGATAACTAGAAGCTGGATAGGATTCCAAAGAAGTTGGAAGCTGTTTCTTTACTAGCCTTCTATACTCTATACGATATTCAATTGGGTACGCTGCTTAGATTCCTTTAGCACTGACTTGATCCTCTTCTTTACCATATAACAATACACCTGGATTTTCATGCTACACTTAATTAGGACTAGGTATGCGAGAAGTAGCCCTACCCTAGTTGAGTTACCTTTTTCTACCATACGGAGCGAACCCCTAATCCCAGTCTGGAGCTTATTCCCTTCCTGGGAAATTCTCACTTTTGAGTTCAAGTCGGGTGCTAAGGCTAAGGTGCTGTGGAAAGATTTCATTCGTTGTTGCGCTAACAGAGTTTGTTGTATCAAGTGTAGTTCGAGCATTGTCAGTAGCTGAATGACCAGTGAATCTAGGATAAGAAGTCCAGTATGCAGTTGCAAGTGATTCTGTTCGAGAGGGTGAACTCGCTATGTCGTATAGTCTCAATAGTATAGTGTCTAGGCTCTCAAGATTTCACTCAGTATTTGTTTACTTGGATGAAGCGCTAAGTACTGCCAGTAAGTAAGTATTGCCAGTTTTCGGGGATAGGAGTTCCTCAGTTCAATTGGATTCTGCACTAACCGGAGTTTCTAGTTTCGAGTGATGTAACTTCAATAAGTGATTAAGCTGTGAGTTTTGACAAGCTTTCTCTATACCTGTGGCTTGTTCTCTGGCACCTGGTAGATTACAATCAGCAAAGCAAGGGCTACTTCGGAGTTTAGTGAGTTTCGAGGTGCGCTAGTTAGTCTTGAAAAGCAAGTCGCTAGTCAAGTTTTCGGCTTAGGTGTTTGTTTCCTAAATTCCAGATGTATGGATGTGTAGAGCTATATTCCATCAATTCTTTCTTTAGGGTTGCTTGCTCCGTTGCGCTTACGCTTATTGGGTGCTTAGTTTCAGAGTGGAGTGAGATTAGGTGACTTTATCCTATATGTATGCTAGACTCCATTCTCACTTTAAGTAGTAGCTTGGCGCCTAGTAGCTACTCGTCTCTTTTTATCGATGCTTCTATTCTTTATTACTGGATTGATTCTTTCGCAACTAAGTTGGAATTTCTCCGGGTTGGCAATACCTTAACAAGCCAACTAGTTCTCTCGGGCAGTAGAGCGAGAATCCAACTATTTAATAAGAATAAGTGGATCTATGGTGCAGTAGAAAAGACCTCTATCGGGAAAATGCAGGATATTGAACAACTCGGCCAAAGAATCAACCTCTGGGGGGATAAAGAATATAGTTATGGTCTAGCGTACCCAACTATACTAACTATAGGCCTGCCACTACCAACTAGAGGCCTGCTACTACTGAATCTAATCGGGGCTTATGAGGTTATGGCTGACTTTCCTTACGGCCTACGAGTCTCCAGTTCAAGTCTTTGGTTCTTTCATGACTTATAGGGATTCCTTAACTTAACTGCTGATCCGGGTCCTATGTACCAGTGGGAGTCTCCCTTTCCCGCTTTATTCTGACTTATTCAATTCCTTCTTCTTCTTCTACAAACGGATATTAATACAAGCATTATCTTATGTATTTCACTCTGCCCTTGACATCTAAGCGCCCCCTTCCTGACTTTCTTTCTGAAAACTGACCTTCCCGAACTATACCTCTAAACTGACCTTCCCGAACCGAACTCGATACTAGGAATAAGGAGTCAAAGAAGGAAAGAAGGGCCTCATCGTTAGGGATAGGAACCCCTGTTCGGATAGGACAGAATTCACTTACAGTAGCAAAGCCTTGTTCCGCTCTCGTATTTCACAAGCCTTACTTGTTGGTTTGATTACTTACCCTGGCTATTCATGATAAGAAGTATAACGCATCAGAGCTATAAGACTAAGGTAGTATAACATGATCTATGGCATTATAAGACCTATAGTAGTAAGTCAATAATGAAACACATAAGTTGGAACTCAATCCATTACATTAGTATAATAACGGAGCTAGGTAAGAGAGCATCGGGTGCGGAATCATAAATGTCCTCGGCAGTCTAATCCTTACTCGTTAGTTGCATCCTTGCTTTTGAGTTAACGTATTCCACTATCGATCCTCTTTCTCTTTATTCCTTAAACTTAGCATCCTGACTCCTTTCTTAAAGTATTGCTTGTTGATTTAGCCTTCTACTCGCCTCTTCCACTCTAGCTTGTCAGTGACTTGTCTCTGCCCTTCCTAGGCAAACTGAAACACTGGGTCCTATAACTCCAGAAAAGAGTATTAGAGGTTTTAGTAAGAACTCAACTAACAACACAGAAGTCAGAACTAACTAACAAAAGTGAGAATCCAACTTAGTAGCCCGGGCACTAGTGATTAAGGGAATGCAAAAGCGTGCAATGAGAGAATCTACCAAGTAAGGCGGAGAATCCAAATAAGTAATAAAGAATACAAGGAAGAGTTGTTGGTTTGAAGCTATAGCATCATTATTAAGCTCTCGAGTGCTCCTCTCAAGTCTAGGGCTAAGAGGCGTAAGTAACATAACTCAACTTAGTAGTACAGGAATGAGGTTGTATAGGAATGAGTCCTAGGTTGGAACCCTGGTTTTAAGGGCGGAATTGCACTCATGAGTATTGGAATTTCTATATGAATAAAGAAGATAACTCGCAAGTAGTACGGTAAGAGCACTTGGCTGGTGACTAACCAAAGTAAAGATCAAAGTAGAAAGTCAGCCTGAAAGCGGGGCATAGGCATTGATATGGTAAGTATAAGCTCTTTGGGCGCATCCCCAGACTTTAGGACAGGATAGTCAGAATTATAGATATTAGTTTCAGAGTTCAGGATGGTATAGCAGTTTTCGTTTTATACACGTTGCTTGACCTGTAGCTTGGAGAGTGAATTGTACCATTGCTTGGAGAGTGAAGTTCTTTAGCTGTGTTTTCATCCTTTGAGTCACTATAGTTCAATTCGGACTAATACTTGTTGAAGTCTCTTACTGTTGAGTTGAATTCACTAGGGATGCGATGCATCTACCACACATCATATTCTCCAAATACGGAGTTTGGTTCTCCGAGACACCAGTCCTGTTCTTTATTGTTTGATTTAGTCCTGTAGTTTGTAGTTTAGTTCCAATGGCATTAGTTGTATTATAACTAGTAGAGTAGATGCGCTAGCAATTATTGACTAAGGCCCATATTCTAATAGTACTTAGCTTTAGTCTACTACCCTTGAGTTTCATCCAGCCAGACTCTTATTACTTATAATGAAAAGAGAGAAAAATCCACTAGTTTTGAGTAGAAGTCCCAGTTAGAAGGATAAGCCTTGTTAGCCGCTGTTCCTTTATTAATGTCATAGTTAGATTCCTGCTTTATGATTTCAGTATAATAGCACTGGTTTAGTTCTTTAGTTGTAGCTGCTTTAGTCCCATGCGTTACACTAAAAGTCAGTCTTAGAGCTATAGCTCGGCATCTACGCATGAAAGAAAGGGGAACTCGCCATCTAAGCATGAGGGCTGTTTTAGAGCGAGTAGGAGCGGACTCCCTCTCTTTTGACCTGTCAGAATGCAATGAGTAAGTAAAAGACTTAGAGCCAGTAGTAAAAGTATCAGACCAAATATGGAATCAAAGGAATAAGCATCAGACTGAAACTTGTCATTAATAAGGAATTAACTAGAAGGCAAGGATACCTGTCCCGATTTGGATATGATAACACAAATAAGGGCTCCCTAAGACAGGACTGAATTCACTCGACAAGTAACAGGACTCAAACAACTGCGGGTGAAGCCAGATGTTAGATCAGCAATTTCAGTATACGAGTTCGGAGTGCCAGGCGCACTTTGATATGTTTAGGTCCTACGCTAATGAGCTAAGTTCTGTTTCGTCAGATGAGACAGGTATTCTTCCACTAATGAATTTGAATCAAATGTCAGGTATTGGTATAGCTCACACGGGTTCTATTCTGATTAGCATAGGGGTATTTGTTTGAAACTGGCGTGGAATGCAAGAGCCTAGGTGTATAGAAGAATACATAATCTAAGTAAGTAGTGTCGGGCCAAGAAACAAGAGGTACGGAATCCAACTAGTAAGTTAGTCTTATAGCTCTGACCGGTATACTTACTTTAGAGTGATTCCCTGGGGCCCCTTGTCGGTTTCGTTCTCTCGGTACGTATTTAGTCTCATGAGGACTACTTCAGGAGTTAGGAGTGGTGTACTAATACTGATGAGTTCAATACCAAGTGAGAAGTTCAAAAGTAGTGCTAGGCCGCCCTGGAGCATATGAGTGAATTATCAAACTAAGTCTTAGTTACGCGTTTCAGTCTTACTTCTTGGGGTGTGTTAGGCAGCTTCAATCAAGAGAGCAAGTCTTAAACCAAGGGAAGAATAAGGATCGGGATCTGTGGGAGTGGTTAAGTAGAAAGTTGTTGTCTTTTTTCTATTCTGTACTTGAGAGTCCGCAGCAGGTATAACATTCAAGTCAGGAGTCAGCAATAAGTAGAGGTGCGCGAACAGAAGTATATGATCTTCACTATGAAACAGGAACTGGCTATTCCGCTGCTTATGATACTGTTGTCAGATCTTGAAACTGAAACGTGACTTTGAGATTTCTAATTGATTGCTGCTTCCCTCGGAAACAACAACTCGAAATTAGAAAACTGCTTACTGCTTTTATTCAAGTAAGGCGCACAAGATCAACATCTTTTTGAATTGAACTAGTAGCTTTTTTGCTTGCTTGCTCACTTACTTCCTACCTTTCGAAAAGGATGCCTAAATACCCAATGACAGATATGCCGCAAATCAGGTGTTCTAGAATCCGTTGCTCGAGTAACCGCCGCTACCGTTAGTGGGCAATGGGGACCCTTACTATTATACAGAATCAATAGCTGGGGGAACGAAGCACTACCACTTAGGGGCTTGACCTTAAGCACTACCACTTGGGGGCTTTACCTTATGAGTCTTACCACTCCAACTGGATCAATGGCTAGAGTTGCTCACCTTGTTTCGTCAATTGACTTTTCTGGGCTTGGGAACCGTTTTGACTTCCAAAGATAAGAGGAACCCCGGCCCGGGTGCTTTCCTTCTTTCTTTTCTATGAATAATATCATTGAACCCCCTCTGACTAAATAAGTTCCAATGCTCTTTTTGACTACTTAACTCAGTTAACTTACTTAGGTTTGCCTCGAGCATATAGTTGCCCTCTTTTACCCTACCATTGCCAATCATCTTCCCGTCCTCAGAGTTACTGAAAGAAAGAATTCGTTGGGCTTTTCAATTCCAATTTGGATTAATGGAACTAATGGACAGAAGATTGAGAGGGAAATTAGCAACATGGAATACAGATGAAAAGTAGAAGATAGAAGTGGGGAAAAGGAACAGACCCTTTCCTTCCATGCTACAGAGCATAAGGAACCATCAGCTATGCCCTTGCCTGAAGCAGGAAAGTCAGATGAGTTATATTTGGAAGACCCAGTCATATGATCAGAGGCTCCAGAATCAATGATCCAAGGACGAGATACAGACCCACTGAGAGCAATAGCAGAGTGACTTTAGTTGGAAAACGAAGAAGGAAAGATGTTTATTGGTTGGTTTGTAACTTCATCACCTTGGTAGTCTCCTAACGCAATTAGAACTTAGAAGTGGTCTTCGCCAAGCCATCGAATATTTGTTTGTCAGAGCTAGCCATTCACCGGTGTGTTACTCTAAGAAAGAGTAGGAGAGGATTCGATCTAATGAAGTATCCGCTTGTTATCGAAGAACGGATTATGATGTTAGAACACCAGGCGTAGCTTTGATTTAATGTATTAGCCGGGTTCGGCCTTCTCTCCGTCAAATGAAAGAGATTTCGACAATAACGAGCAACTAAGGTATGGCGCTTCCCTTCAATGGGACTACGCCGATCATGTAAGTAAAAGGCCTCTAAGCTAGCTATAAGAGCGTGAAATAAGCCAACTGCTCCAGAAAGTATCACCAACAAAGAGAGATTAGACTATTCGAATGTTTACAAGCGGAAGTTAGACTCGCTAAGTATACTGCACTGACTCCTATGTTAATCTCAGAAAACGGAACGAATGAAAATAGAGCCTAAATCCTGCTGTGAATCGAGAACGGATAACTACGAAAAAGGAGTCCCAGATTACTCCTAGCTTGTTGCTACTGTAGCCGATGTGGTTCCATTCCAGTCTACAGGTGCTGTCACTGCTATATGCTTGAGATCCCATACCTTTCATCGCAAAAGTACAGTTACTTTAACATAATCTGGATAGTAAGCTATAAAGGCTTGTATATTGCTACTTGGATTTTGTAGTTTCCTGTAGTTAGAGAATCAATTCGTTCAATATATTACGCAGTGCGGTAACTCAATAAGTATTGGATTTGTCCTTGAACCTTTTTCCGATTCGGCAATCGGTTAACTGAAAGAGTTAGCGTCGCAGAGAGTCCAGAGTGGAGAAAACGGCTTTAACCCTTATGTGTGCAAGAGTAGGCCAGGCAAGCCTGTACAGGAGGTCCGTGGAGAGGGGTTTCGCTGATAACGTCAACCTTGGTTATAATAGGGGTTCCCTTTCTTTCGACTTTCTATTAGATTCTAAGTAGGGTTATATGGTTTCTGGTATAGTATGCCCATTTTGACCGGGAAATGTAAAGGCTTTTCACAGGTTTTGTAAGTTCCGCTTTAGCTTTCCACCAAAAGACAGACTGGTCTCCATGGAAATGCCCGTCAATCAGCTATTTAGTCATTTAACGCCAAACAATATGTAATTGAATTAGTAGTTTGGGGTGGGAATAATAGCTTATACTACAAAGGTGGAATTGTGTCAAAGGTGTAGAGCGAGTGAACTCCTTTGTTTGTGTTCACTGACAGATATATATGACTTATTTATGACTCCTTAGTTTGTGTTCACTGACAGATATATATGACTTTTGGATGACTCTTTTTTCTAAGTGGAAATTGACCTTAAAGAAGTGAAAATCTACCTCACCTTACTACTTACTATAGGAACGCTATTTATGTCAGTTCCTTCTGGGCCTGCAGCCTATTGGTATACAGGAGTTGGTACCTACTGTAGCTAACAGGGGATTATTTGCTGACTTTCCCCCCATTCCCTTCTATTGATACTATAGCGCTTTCATCTTTATGGCCCGATCTATAGCTTTGAATTCTTCTTGCCCAAGGCGGACTTCATCCTAAGTCAGACTTTCTTTCACTACTAAACCAACAAGAACCCGTCCTGGCTTTCGCTCACCAAGCCGCTACTCCATCTCATTACTAAACTCACGACTATTAGACTGTAGGCTACTGTTTTCAAGGCTTAACTAATATAACTATCAGATCGGACACTGACTATAGGACTTTCACTACCAATCTCGAAGCTGCCTACCCTACCTTCCATTCTGAAACTAGCATCTATGAAACTTTCACTCGACATCTAGATCCCTACTATACTTATTATCAGGCTTACTCTCTTAGCTTTCAAACTAGCACCGCTGCATACATTTCCTATGTTTGTTTCTCAGCTTGACTTTACTGTCTACTAGTAATGACTTTACTATATCCCAGGCCCGCTCCACTGCTTATCGGGCTATAGTTACTGAGCCGGATCCCTACTTCTCTTCTCGGCTTGACTCTTATACTGGGTTTGTTGATTCCTGTGCTCTTGTTTCGCCCTACCACTAAACTGTGCTTATCGGGCTGACTATCCCCCTGGAAAGTATCCCGCTCAGCGGCTTCGTTCTGACTTCACTTGTTTTTCGTCTAACTCCCTGGGCACTCTATTATGACCACCTTTGGAACAACATTACCACCTTGGGAACAACACTCCGCTACACTAAAACTAGCCGCGTAACGGCCAAGCAACTACGTTAGTATAGCGTTAGTCTTATTTGTGTCATTACAATTCCTGTTTTTGGGAGTTATTGGGCTGCTACAAAAACTCAGACTTAACGGTAACACCTCTGCTTGCTGCTGACTTTATCCCGGGAGACTTTCTTTCACACACAAAGATCTGAGTAAGAAGTCAAAAAGGAGCTCCATTGGGGACAAAAGGAGCTATTGGGGATTACTCTTCGGGACCAGTGGCAGCTTGCGCGCGCGGATTCTTCTTTGGATTTTGTTTCCTCATCCTTTTGAATTCAGATACTTTTCTTCTTCTCTCATATACTTTCCCCGAGCAGAAAGATATTCGTATTCTTTACTTATGGCATAAAATAAAAGCAAGTACCACTATATTATGCCCCTTCCCCGAATTCTCCTTGAAGTGTGAAGCTGACCAATCTCTAATATTGACTGCGCAAACACTTAACTGCAATGGAACTCTACTGAAGGACAGATGCACTGAAGAAGGCCATCAGAGTACTTAGCGCTCAAGAAGATAGGACAATCAATCCGTTTAGTGACTTTACCAACCATAGGCCTAAATAATAAGAAGTTGGGGCTGGAAATCTATCTTTCGAGTTTCTAAAAGGCTGCTTGAATTTATTTGCTTTCTACTCCGGGGTTAAGATGAAAAGGCTGGAAGGCAATTGGAGTTTGATCCTCTTATATTAGAATAATGTTGCTCCTCGTTGCCAATGCTCAAACAAACTATCTTTTCTGAACCGCATGATTACACTAGAACTGAACAAACATAATAAGCTTAGTTAGCGAGTTACTTCTACTGATCTTATTTCCACTTCCTTACCTTATCCAGCTGAAGATAAAGCTCACTCCTCCTTTGCTTAAAAACTCAAATCATTAGTTTCACTAGCAGCACAGCTAAGCTCAACTCACTTCAACGATAGAACTCAAATCATTAGTTTCACTAGCAGCACAGAACGAACTGGATACCACATCTTTACGAATTAGGAAGAAGCGGTCTTAGTCTAACTGCAATCCTTCCCGCTCTAGTTCGACTAGCAGCTTTCACGTAGCGAATTTCTCCATCTGCTTCCAAACAAAGTCAAAGAAAGGAATTGCGTTGGTAGCCGAAGTTACCACAGTCATTAACGTCTTTCCTTCCGGTACCAGAATCTTGTATGCTTCCTTGCTTGGGGCATCATTGGTAGGTAATCAAGCCTTTCCTTGGTAAGATAAGGACTTGTGCATACTCGCCTTACTCAAGAAGATATAGCGCACCTGAGAAAAGAGCCCACGCTTCCTTTTATCAATCCCGGCCTATAAGAGCATCATTCTATATGATGGATGGAAGGCACTCTGTAATTCCATGATTGATTTTAGCGAGTAAGAGCCTTAGCGGGTAAAAAGGCATCCTTGTCTGAAATCTAATGGTGGCGGTTCCTTCGAGTCATAGGCTTTCAGCACCTACGTTTGGTTACTTCCCATCTGTGTAGACTGAAAACTAGGCTTTCCGTCTTAGTGCTATGGTGGCCGACCAATCCAATGAGAATCAAATCCATCCTATCCTACCGAGAAGCTATCGAGCAATCGACTTCCCATCCCTCCGCCGCTGGTGATATCTCCGCCCTTTTATTGGTGCTTGCCTTCTCCACTGCTGATAGTTCGACCCGGTAAACTGGATATGACATTTGATCACTAATTCCAATATGTAAGCATGACGGAATGAGATTCTCTGCATCTGAGTGTGTCTGACTTCTTTCTTCTCTCTGGCTGTGGCATTCCTTAGGACCCAGGGAACTTCAACTATCACAATTCCCGCTGAGCACTCTCTTTCTAGTAAACTGTTCTCGGCTAGCACTTGCTTTATACTCCTAGATGTTCACTAGTTTGAGGCCGAACGAGGGCTTCGTTATGATTCACTAGTCACATATAATAGAGAAAGAAAGATAACAAAAGTGCACATGATATAATGCCCTGCTCACTTATTGCTTGAAGTAAATAATCTCGTATCTTATCATTAAATATAGAATTGGATAAACATGAGAGAATAACCAAAAACTCGCTGCTTTTTCATTGTTCCATAGATAGTATAGAAAGACAGAAGTAAACAACCAGCATTGCTTACTAGAAAGAGAAAATAGAGGAAGAATGTGAGGCACCAGCTTATACTTGCTTCGAACCCTATACACTTGCAGGACAGAGGAAGAGGAACTATTCGAACTGTGTCTACTTAGCCTTTCCTTTACCTGTTCTTAAGCAAGAGGATCACCACTCATTATCTACTGAAGAGAGCTACCCCCTAATATAGAATTCGAAAGTCAACAAATACTTCTGTCAATTTAAATCACTCCGTTCCCGTTAGCACAACGAACAACAATAAGCGTTAGCGAGCCAACAACGTATAAGCGCTTACGGAAAGGAAGTAGTTAAAGCTTATGTAATGTTTGCTTGTTCCCTATGCACATTAGGACAGAGAGGCGGAGGCACCGCTATCCCAATTTCCAATTCAACTGATTGACACCACATATAATATAAGAGAGCATTATCTTACTTACTTGAAACATATAATATAAGAGAGCATTATCTTACTTACTTCAAAGAAATATACTTCTAATACTTCATCTTACTTACATACTAGACTTATTTACTTACTTACTTCCAAATAATATACTAGACTCTACTCACTTATTTCATTGTATGGGTTCGCTGCTTGTGTTTGTTATAGTATTAGGTAGGAGTTTTGTACCGATATGTCATTCTATGGTTCTGAGCGGGATCGGTGTTAAGAAGTACGTAGATCGATGGGACGATGGAAGGAAGCACTGGCCAACTCTATCCCCTAAAGGCTAGTGCGTAGGCTATAGAATCTATAAATCAATCAGAATGGAATCCCATAGACCTACTATGCTTATTTGGTCTATATCTGCTACTCGAATAGAATCCCAGAGAGCCTACTGTGCTTATTTGGTCTATCTGCTACTCGGCCAGCTACTGGTCTAATTGGAAGCTTTTCCGTCAAGGTCTGAGGATTAAGAGTAGAGGTGAGATATCTTTCGCAAGGGGATGATTTAGAGGTTAGATAAGATATCTTTCGCAAGGGCTGACGTCTTCCTCATCTTTGAAGTCTATCCCATCTATGCCTCGCCGTTATTCTTCTTATTCTTACCTACCAGCTCCCAGCGACAGAACTCGAATGAATAGCAGCGAATTAGCTCTAACCCGGCGATAGAGAATGAACAAGGAAAGAGCAAACACACATTATGATTGAACAACAAGCAAACAATACTTACTTAATTAAGCTTTCACTACTGCCTTGAATTCTGTAGCGGGTGCTAATGCACGCGAGTTCAATACTATAGCTGCTAACGTTAGTATTGAAGTAATGCTCTGTGTTAGTTGTGAATATCTTATCTGTGCCGCAACATTCTTTGATTGTTCCCTTGCTTGTAGAGTTCCACTTGTTCTCTATAGTTCAGTACCCTAGTCAAGGTATTGTTTTGCAGGAGATAAGAATGGGGCAGGAGATCCTGATAGCTTCTTTACCGAGTCTACTTCAGTACCCTAGTCAAGGTATTGTTTTGTAGGAGATAAGAATGGAAGGTTAAGGAGATCCTCTGATAGCTTCTTCTTAGTCCGAAAGGAGTAGGTGTCTGAGGGCGTGCAAGGCCCTAGTCAAGGTCTTTTTTGACACTCTACTTACTACAAGCACCTTTATCCTTCCTCTGAAGTTCAGGCTTTCTTGAATACTATGGGAAGGTTCCAATTTCCATATAATCTTAGCAGGAGTAACCCTAATCTAAAGAAGAATAGGAGTGACTCGGCCATGAAAGAAGAAATGCCTTCTGCAGAATTGAATCCACTACTGGTTATGACTGGAATGAAGTGTTAAGACAAGTAAGGGAAGCTAAGGAGAAAGGAAGGGAGATGAAATGCGAAAAGGGATTGTATGGGAGGGCCACCTATTGATGAATAAAATAACTCACAAGAATTCAAGGGGCTAGTCATTTCTTAAGGGAATGGCTCAGTGAACAACAGAGCAAGAAGGGCTCACTCTTTTCTTTTTGATCGGTGGGATGCCCTAGCTTTAAGAGGAAGGAGCTGAATCCGAAGAGGAGTGTTTTTTCCTCCCTTTTGGAAAAAAGAGTGAAAGGCTGACCGGCGGAAGGAGAAACTTCTCATAGAAAGAAAGAGAGTGCAGGCGATTCACCGAAAGCACAAACGTTATCACCCATTGACCCACCTTCCGGAGATATGAGGCTACCAGAACCAAACCCTGATTCCTTTACTCCAGGGGCGACTGAGAGACCGAACCAGACCTCTTCCTCACTGTAAATTTAAACGAGGCACAAACCTAATAAGAAACTGGTTTTCTCACAAGAAATGGGGTCAGACGTGGGCTATCCGATATGAGGGAATGTAAAGGGCGGATCTATTCTACGCTATTACTGGGCTTGGATTCGTCTCCGTTCCGTGTTTCCCTACCCAGCTCTTTAGCTCACCACTAAACTCATGCTTCTGTTCGACTCCTTACTAGCCGCACCTTTTAAAGCAAGTAAACTAGTTGCTTCGCTTAGCCTACTGTGTAGCCTTCTTTCACTGTATGTAAGGTAAGGATTGCTTCTTGCTAGCGGTATAAGCAAGCTCGGGTAAACTCGCTGACGGAGCAACGGCCGTTAGGTGAAAGGGCGTTAGGTAAAAGGGTCTGTGAAACAAGCAAGCTTAGCTTTCAAGGTCGGTTATGAAATACTAGGGAGATTCTCACCACTCTGTATCATAGAAAAGAGAAGCATATATCTATCTCAATCATATAGCTCTTTGTAGCAGTACCCCATCTTGTTGTGAAAGAGGAGACAAGCCATTTATGATTCAAGCCTAGAATACTAGTCACTTCATCTCTTTCTTTTTCTTCTTAGATTATAATCCCCTCTTTTTGTCGATTCTTTTATTATCAATTCTATGTAAGGAAGTCGATTTCGAGAATATAACTTATGAGACAAACTAAGAGTCTTCGACCCATAACTAGTAACCGTTTGCTTGTCTAGTTCCATCAGTTAACACATTAAAGCTCTTTGACGCTTCCTTCTTGCTCAGGTCTTTTAGGTCTTAGCATATGCTTTCTATGCCTACATTCACGAGTTATGCCTACTTGTTTATTTCGTTCGTATAAGAGTCTAAAGTAGATCTCAAATAGCAAGGGCGGTCGGTGGGTAATTCAAAAAATAGGGGGCATGAATCTCATAGCTTTATATCTCGGATGACAATCAACGGATACCATCTCGGGCTGCCTCCTTCTCGGGCTTAAAAAGGAGCATACCATAAACGATATGAGAGGAGCATCTGATTTACTTACAAAAGAAGAATCAAAAGGTGTTGGACTGGACTCTTTGGTCCTTTTAAAGACTAGAACAAACATGACAATGATCTTGATTCAATTGGGCATCTAGGCCTGGAAAAGATTTGGTGGGTGACTTTACCCGGTGAAACTACTGAAGATGTCAACAGAAAAGACGGGGCTGGCTCATTGGCAAAAAGAGATGATCGAAGGAGAGGCTCGATGACGCGGCAACAGTCAGTTCAGGAACGATACCTGAGGATGAGGTTAAGCTAGCTTCCCGGTCTAATGGTTGGGAAGAAGAAAAGAAGTTTTTCCTAATTGAAGAAGATGTAACTTCCTTCCGACAACTGCTCTTAGTAAGCCTACGCCTACGACTATTCTTCTATTCGACGAGTGAGTCACTCCCTGCTCCTAGGGTCGGGCATAAAGGCAAGTCAAGTTATCAGTGCCAAGAGCGGCAACGACTACGAGAGCTGTTAACCTTCCTACTTTAACACCGGATACGCATTCAGTTACCTTTCTAAGAGCAACTTGCTTGCATTTCTATTCTTTGCTTCAAAGGCTCATCGGCAGGCATAATACTAATGGATTCTTTGACCCGCAAGGTCGAGCAACCGCTACCTCTGAACGGCTGCCGCTTACATAACCCGTCTCCCCCTTGAACAAACCTCTCCTTTAAGTTCATAAAAGAATCCTTATTGAGTATTACCCGTCTCTATGCAATACGCAACACCCTGGAATTCTTTGTGGAGTCAGCTGCCCTTAAGTTAATGGCTGTTCAAGATCCTATCCTATTGAAGCCGATAAAGATCCTATCCTAGACTTTATAGCACTATAGACTAGGTGGGCGAGAGGGCCCAGAATGGACATAACTCTTCCTCCCAGGGCTAACACTTAGACATATAACTCTTCCTCCCAGGGCTAACGCTTAGTAATTGCGGCTACGTTGCTTTGCCCCGGATTTCTCTAAGTTGGACCTATGCCTCTGTTCAACTACTCAAATGGAAAATGCGCCCTTAACGTAAAGGATGTAAATAAGGCAATTCTATACTGCCGCTACCACACAAACATAAGCACTGCTACCACACAACGCGCCTGAATCCTCATACTCAATGAACCCTTATGTAGTCCAAGTCGTAACAACTGCTGTAGCTCAAACTAGTCCCTCCTTTATACTTGTTCCAAAAGGTTGCACTAACACTAATTTCTCGGGGTGCTTCACCATTTAGTGGTGTTGACCTGACAGCTGTTATAAGTGCTGTTTCATCGGTTTGCAACGGAACCCTCAATTCGTTCTTCAATCTGCAGCGCGGGTGTACAAAAGTTTCACAGTGAGAATTCCGCCCTAGTTAGCTTATGGCGCAAGTTAGCTTATTGTTGTGTTCAGGGCTTCTTGAAAAGAAAGTTGTGCACCCAATGAGATTGTTAAAGCAAGGGCCAATCAACTATGAGCCAAGTAACTACAAATCTGCATCCTCAATTCAAGCTTTCGGGAGCCGAGTTCTGGCGGTAGCGAGCTAAAAGAGCGTCAGTTAATAGGTGTTCGTGTTGCGCGTCAGTTGTTCTGTTCTCGCAAACACATCTGAAAAAAGAAGAAATTCCTTCGATGGAAATGAATAAGCTATCTTTTTAGCAAAAGGGGTATATTCTGGTGTCTCCTTCTTAGCAAAAGAAAGGGGTATTTTGGTTGGCGGCTATAAAGGAGGTGTCAAGGCCTTAAAGAGATATATGGTAAGCGGTTCTAAGACCAGAGAGAGAGAAGACGACGAAGAAAGGACTTGTGTATAATATGAATTTAGCAGTCAACTAATCATTAATTTCTTATCGAGCGGAGAAACGGACTATATGGGGCAAACTGGAATTGAAACTAAAGGAATGGAAACGAAAACTCCACTTGAAGATTACCTAATTGCTACTTAAAGATACAGCTTATTTTATTGTCGATACCTACTCTTACTCGCACACAATTTCTACTTTTAACCACTCTGAAAGCTACCTATCCCTTAGTTACTAATTTCTCTATCATACAGAGCTCATTCTTATGTTTCATCTACTGATCTCGTTTACTTTACTCGCACAATAACTTGACTTTCTTTCTTAACCGCATGATTACACTCAACTTGAAGTGAAACTGACCCCAACACAGACGCAGAGCTTCTCTATACGACAACACTCTCACCAACACGATAACCTCTCTAAACCGACCCCTTACTCTTTGATTTAGCCAATACCACCGATTGAAGCTTATTATCCTGTTCCAGCCTCTGACCCAGCCAGATGCAGCTCTATATTCTTTGGACCACAACTCGGTTATGAAGCACAGACAATCCGTTTAGTTGGGGAGGGGTTTGTGTCTTAATAAAATAAGAGAAGTTCAGCAACATAAACATATAGTGGAGCTCGGTCAAGCCAATCAATAACCTCGTAGCCAATAACCTCTCTCGCATTGCAACATTCCACTCCCGAAGAAAGCACTTGCACAAGATACTGTTCTACCCGCACGCACTGCTACAAGCGTTATACGTGGACCGCTCAAGTTGTTAGATGATTTCAACTGGAATAAGTGAGTCTCGGTGCGGGGGCTAGTGCGGTATAAAGGTTTAGCATCTTTTGACTCTGTTGTCTTTGACTTTTCTCGTTTTAAGAATCTGAGGTATTGCCTTTGTATATCCAAATTGTAATAAGAGAATCATATATATTCTGAAATTCCACCATAAAGCGCTTCTGAAAGTGGAGAGTCAGAATCCGGAGCTGGGGAAGGATATGAAGAGGCTCAATAAGATGCTGTTACTGGTAAGGAAGAAAGAAAGAAAGTCAACTCTGGAATCAGAGGTTTAGTCGTCAGCTGCAGAAGCAAGATAAGGATCTAATGCAGTTTCAAGAGATTGTTCGGCCCCCAAAAGAAAGGGAATAGAATAGTTTATTTACAAAGAGTTATATACCAAGTGTGCTCGATAAGAGATATATGAAATGAATACTTGAGAGTTGAGAGAAGAAGCTGAAGAAGAGATAGGATCCTAAGAAAGATTATAAGCGGGAACAGAATCATAGGCGGGGGGGCACAGGATAAGAAGCTGAAGCGCGTCCTATTGCCAGGTCAAGACCCAGACTCAGTGGCGAAAGTTCATTATGTTCTTTCTAAGTCATAGAGATCAGAAGCTAGATCAGGCGAAGAAGCTGTTTCAACATCCGAATTAGAAGAAGACGCAATCAGTGTTCAAATCAGCAGCAAGCGGGCAATCAACAAGTGTAGTTCTGGTTTCATCCGTGTTTGCAACGATAGAATCCGCTGGATCAAGATCATCTGCTGTTTTAGAATCAGAGGAATCAGAGGTGTAACCCGCATCAGTGAGAGTTGTTGGCAGTGAAAGTGCATTCTTGGATTTGCCACCCGTTAGGGAGTTCGAAGCATCAGCAAAGATTAGAGGAAAAAAGGAATTGGAATAGCTTGTTGGGTGGTTGGATAGGTGGATTAGCTATCAGAGGAGTGGACCCCGAACACCAGACTAGTTGAAACCTGTTATAACTCGTTATGTTGTTTGTTTCCGAACAAAGGGCGACTCAAAAGTACGGGCTTCTTCAGCGCTAAGTTAATCAGTGGAATCTCTTTCTTTGGGTGCTTGAGAAAGTAGAGTTTAGTTCGCTCGTTGAGGTTTTGTATATAAGTAGTAATCCTCAATCAAGATAAGATGATTTTCTTCAAGTGGAGAGTTCAGGGAAGGGAAAGAATAAAGAATATAACTATGTAAAGGGCCAAAGAGAAAGGCGAACAAGCTATGTATTTACTAACTTATATAATATTATAGGGTAAAGAATGATTATGGCCTTGCTTATAGTCCAAACCAAACAAGCCCAAGTGAAGTTAAGTAAGCTCCCTTGCGCTAATGTGAGCCTTTGTTTCGAGTGTTGTCGACGAGAGAGGTTATTCAGTTACGGTTCCTAAAGCAAGGAGAGGAGAGTCAAGGCTAAGTCTCAAATATCTTTCTTTTTAGGTTAGGTGCCTGCCGATATGTAATTAAAGGTTTCGGGTGAAGGAAATAAGTGTTTATGAAAAGGTGTTAATAACCAATCTGGGACAATAAATGACAAGTTCTGTGTTTCTTTAGAGCCTACATCTAATCTTAGAATAGGGATGTCCTTTTCTTAGGTGATTCTGTTCGAGCCGAGGAAGCAGAGCTATAAGTACTGAAGTTCAGAATGAAACTCACTAGTAGGAAAGTCAGATAAGAATTTCATATATATCGCATAGGATCTAATGAGGCTAACCTTATTCCTTACTCTAAACAAGAATCACACTAATATATCATAGGCGTACCCGCTCCATACTTGACTTGAACTTTCTCCATACTTTACTTGAACTTTACTTAGAGCAGTACTTTGACTTTACTTAGAGCAGTAGTAAGAGTTGGACCTGTGCTCAGACGAATGCATTGAATCAAATCTTGCTACCTTATAGGATAGATACTATTATAGAAGCGTGTAAAACCTGTGTAGAAGCCAGTAAAAACTGTGCGTGCATGGCTTCAAGACTGACTAAGGCACTTAGGAGTTCTATTTGCGCCGTTGCGCATTAGTGAGTTGGTAGTTAGAAGGAGTTCCAGTGTGAAAGTGCTCAGTCCATTCTGCTTGTCTGCTTGGCCAGGAGTTGAGTTTTGGAAACAGGAGTGAGGCTAGCAATATGATATTAGTTTCGGTCATATTCTATTCCATCTCTTTCTTGAGAGTCAAATAAGCTGTGTTGCGCTAACGTGAGTTGAGCGTTATTGCGTTTTCGAGTGAGTAAGGAGAGTGTGTTATTTTACTGGATTCTGTCATTACCACTTCAAAAGCATACAGTACAACAGAAAAGCAAACTACAGTGGAAAAGCATACAGTACAGCGGAAAGTCAGAGCAAACTACAGCGGAAAAGAAGAGCAACATGGCGCCCCCCATTAGAATTCGAACTTCATGGTTTCAGTGTGGAGTTAATCAATTACATAATGTGCTACTTATTTTCATTAATGAATGGAACAGCGCTAACATGGGCAAGAAGTAACGTACTATTATAACATAACAAGTAAGGACGTATTTCTTTGGGTTCAGCTACAACAAATACTTTCTCGGAAACTTTCCTTTTGCAGCTGTAGACTCAATTCCCATCTTTTACTGGTTTCGTTCCTGCCCTCTTCTTGCCTCATTTGAATACTTTCAAGCTCGGTTCCGTTCCTTATGTGGGAACTTTTCTTATCTCCAATTCTTCCCCTTACACGAAATATGCTTTAAGCTCTTCCCTTAACCATCTTCTGTTTCTGACTCTTCATCTTGCTTGCTCTCTTCTGGGATCCCCTTTCTTTCATTGAGGTTTCCTATCTTTGTTGTCTTAGGTTAGTTATCTCCGCTCGAAAGGAGGTTACTGCCCGAGCCGAGTGATACAGTTCCTTCTTCTGTGTAGGAGTACCTTTATTGCAGTAACTAAGTATTTTCATAAAGAGTAAGTGCCTGCCTTTGCTAGGTCAAGTGTACCTCTATTCTTTCCAATCCTTATTCCCTGCTGTATTGGGGAAATTCTCGTATCTCGGTATCTCTTCCCTATTGTTAGCTTAAGGGAAGGTTCGACAAAGAAAGAGGGTATGGGGCCCGGCCCCTTCTTGATCCGCTTAAGAGCGCACACAAGACAAGACGTGATTATGCCTATTAAGGTCCCCTAGTTAGGTATCCGCTCTAATGTACCTCTTATTCCTATTCTCTGACTTTTTCTCTAACTTATACTATGTATGATAGATAGAAGACAGATATTCATTATACTATGTATGATAGATAGAAGACAGATATGAAGCTGGAAAATAAGCTGTTAGGTAACAACATTCTTTACCTGGTGCTCAATAAGAGAGATATGCAATTCCAGATATTCTACAGCTGAACTTGCTGCTGACGACTTAATCGCTTCACCTTTTCTTCATCGCTACACTGCAGATTCGATTTCTTTTGCTTCAGATCAGGAAACGGAGCTCTTCTCTTACCCGGCCTCTTCTCCTTCTCTTTCAACAGCGGAAGATACTTCTCAAGTTTCTGATCTCGGAGACTACACTCGAATAAGAACGGAACTTTGAGTGTGGACCCGCCAACAAATACAGACGAAACTCCTGCTGGCAATTCTCCACAGAGCCTTGCTTCAACGCCCGTACTTGACTCTGCCCGGCCAGTACTTTATTCTGATCCTCCGCTTCTTCTTTTTCTGGAACTTCAACTCTCACTACTGGGGATTCTTTTTCTTCTGATCCTCGAACAGGCTTTCAGCACCTTACTTTAGAACTTGAACTACTCCTGACTCCTTTACTTAAAGAACAAATATCAGCACCCTTTCTATTACTTACTCCCTTTCTATTACTTACTCAATATCAGCACCCTTTCTATTACTTACTCAATAGGCTACTCAATGAAATACTTGACTGAGAGCAGAGTAGGCTATCCGAACTCTCTTCACAGTAGAACAGTAACAGAGACCATTGCTCGAATTCCCTTAACTGAGATTAATCAAATCATATATATCCCATTCTTCCTTTTACGTCGTTTAACCTATGGTCAACTAATCCAATTAGGAATCACCCATTTGGTATGAAATAAGTGATTATCCATTTGATGAGTTAACAGTCCTTCCACTTAGAGAAATAAGCCTTCTTGCCCTGCCCTGAACCTTGATTATGACCTTTTATGCAAATGAGAGTATCTTAAAGCAAGGGAACCAGCAAGCGAAGCGCATCTGAACTGAAGCATCGTATCTTTCTGTTCGAGGTCAAATGGAAAGTGTAGTTTCAAGCGTTAGTGAGCCCCGAGTATATAGAAGCAGGGTAATTAGGGAACAAGAGCTAATTCCATTCAATTCCACCAAGCAAAGGGTAGACCTAAAGCCCTAGTGCGCCGGGCAGTAACTAAAATCAAGGGTGCCTATACTTGACTCCTAAACTCGCTAACGCTTATTGTGTTCCTTAGGGTCGTGGAAGCCTCCCTTTATGGGGCGATAAATCAATCCGCCTTTTCTGAAGCGATTAGTACATTAGCCTTCATATGAGTGGAACAGAGGCATAGGTCAAACTTAGAGAAAGAAGTAGTTAAGCGGTTTCAAGGCAAGTAAGCGGGAAAGAAAGAATCAGATAGTCGTGACTTGTCTAGTTCCGCCTCCGACTCAGCCTCTGTCCTAACCCCATTTATAGTGTTGGGTTCAGCTGCCTCAATTCCTTCTTATAGTTGTGAGTCAGTAGTTAGGCTTTCAGCACCTTCTTTTTCTAACAGATGAATGCTGGATGAAATGATTAAAGCAACGGCGAAAGTCAGGTATCAATCAATTGTCAATAACAGAGTGTTTTTTCAAGCTTTAGGGAAGAAGCCAAAGCTACAGGTGCGCGAACGGGAGCTGCAATAAAAGTAGAGGTAGGCTTCAGTATTTCGTTTTGAAGCACAGGGTTTGCCAAGAACTCTCGTATTGAAGAATCGCCTGCTCCACCGAATCCTGCTCTCTCTTATGATCTTAGTTATTCTTCTGTGCAAGATAGAACAGTAGATATTTCTTGGTTGACTGAAGAAAGTCCTGTTGAGTTAGAAGTTCCATCTCATTCTGCACTAACAGGAGCTCGAAGCAAGAAAGATTCCATTAATTCTCCTGAGAAGATTAAGACTGTTTTGGTGAGTCCTTAGTTTATGCTAGTTAGCGAGTTCACCTTTGTGTTAGTGCTTCTGTAACCCTTTGCGCTGAGTACTTAAGTAGAGTTCGAGAGATCAAATCCAATAAGTGAAATGGATCTGCACTAACAGAGTTTTTAGGAGCAATAACAAGATCAGGAGTGGGAGTTAAGTATCCAAGATAACATACAAGAGCAGGATAAGTGTATTTCCATAATTCTATACTATACCTTCTCACTAGCCCAACAGTACTCCATTGAAGGTATCTATCGGCTGTAGAAATGAATTGAAGCCTAAAAACAAACCCCTAATAAGTCCTATAGCTATGAAACGGAAACTGAACTTGATACTTTACCTCGACCAGAAACGGAATTTCCTAGCAAAGCTTCAGAGCCTGTATCCTATATGGACTCTGGCTACTTGGGATTCAAGTCAAACAGCATTAGCTAGGTGTGGTCCAAGCATAAGGTTAAGGTAAGGCTTCAGAGGGTTTCTTTCTCGGTTAAGGCTTGAACGCCATCCTTTATACTCGGGTGTTTGGTTAAGGCTAAAGCCAGCGCTAAAGGAAGCTGCAATTTCAAGTATAGTGAAGTTTTCGAATGGCATTTCAAAAGATCATAAAGAATGCTCATCTGCTGAAGCAAGGTGTGGTACAAGTCGAGTCGGTTCAGATGCTTGATCTGTGCCAAAGTAAGCTGTTAGAGTAGAGCCATATCTAGTTGTAGATTAGAATTAAGGAGTTCCACCAACTGAGTTCCTTGTTGAAAGTGACGTTGAAAGTAAAAGTAACGTTGAAAGATAGTAGGGGTTGTATAGAATTAGGGGAATCCTCACCTCAATAAAGATTCTTTTATTAACTTAAAGTAGAGAGGTGCGGGTCTGCAAGTGTAGTTATTGACTCTAAGTCCACCGAGAGAGGTTATGTTCTTGGCGACTCTAAATCCTGTGTTGGTGCAAGTCAGAGGTAAGCTGCATAAGCAGAGCGGTGAAGCACAGAATATCTTAAAGGCAAGGAAGCAGTAGTGACTTGGCGAGTGGAATCCGTCTTGGACAAGTGCTATGAAAGTATTCGAGAGAAGAAGCTTTTCAATGAAAAGAAAGATGAACCTAAGGATCAGGAGACAGATTAGGATCTGACTAAGTGGTGTCGTCAGGGAGAGTAGTGGAACAGAGGTATTACTTAGAGAAAGATTATTGCCTTTACCTATGTCTGCGATCGAGAGAGTGAGTGCCGCTATCATCTGCTATTATGATCAAATGCTAACCTTAGCTTCAAGCTGCTTTCTATATTGATTTGCGCTATACTTTCTCCCTAGAAATTCTTAGCTTCCATTCCAATGCATTCTTTCGGTCACCTTCCACAATGGGTTTCACGGTTCGCATCTCTGCACTCTGATCTGTATAATGGTGAGTGCTCTTGATGACATGAAGAAGACGGCTTTTTCAAAAGCTCCCCCCGGGGCATCATATTCTCTGCCTCAATGAAACTAATTGACTTACCGGTGAAGAAGATAGTAGATTCTCTGCCTCAATGACACTGAACAAGCTTAGTGGAGTATAATGTTGCGCGTTAGAGCGCTGAACGGAATAAGATAATAGATAGGAGAGCTTGTCGGTGCTCCGCCTTCATCTGAGTTATGCAAAAGATGGATATGATTTTTCTTCACTTCAAGGAGAGGCCGAGGAAGAATCCCATCTCAAGTCTGCGTCTCCCTTTAGTTATGGTTACTCAATGCTATAACTGGTGTGACCTACCAACAAAGAATTCTGAAACTGCAAACTGGAACTTATACGGAAACGGAAACTCCTTTGAACTTGTTTCGAGCGCAGAAGATGGCTTTAAGAGCATCACATATATCAGATTTGTTAATCTATCTCTCTCGTCGACAACACCCGAACTCTTACCCTAGCCGAAAACTGGAACTGGCATTAGACTTCACGCTGAAGAATTTGTTGCTGACTTGATAACTGCATAAGATCAGGATCTCGCTACTGATCTCTTCCTTCTGCCGCTGGCACTATACTTTGAGAATCGATTGCTGCTCTTGTTTATTATTGTCCTTGCGTTACTCGTTTACTTGCACCAGCATCTACTAGATTTATTGGCATTGTAGCCCTTTCCCTTGCTTTCCCCGTTGAGAGACCATGTACTTATATCTATCTACCCTTGCTCTCTTGTTCAACTCGTTAACGTCGATGAAAACAAGACTTGTAGCGGTTCCATTCCATTCTCACTTTAGAGTGTAGTTTGCCGTTACCCCTGCCCCTGTAGCACCTTCATAGTCTGCGAGATCATCTGCTGTTGAAAGATAGAAAACAGAAGAAAGATTTGAAGCTGTGCTCGAAACAAGGAATTAATTCTTTGTTGACTCAGTATCCAGAGTTAAAGATAAAGTATTTGTATTAGGAGGTTATTCTGTTGTCGTATCTTTTGGTGCTTGTGTTGTCGGTGAACAAAGTGGAGTTCTCGGGGAATCAGAAAGGTGCTGAAAGCCTATTTCTCATAAGCAGGTAAAGAGTCTGCAGCAAGCGCTTCCGCAAGTTCAGTGGATTACGGGTCGGGTGCAAATCTTGTCATATCAAGAAGAGAAGAGAGTAAGATATCAGAGAGCCTATAAAGAAAGAAGTAATCAAGCAGAGAGGCTTGAAACAACTAACTAATCAATAACAGATAAAGAATCAAGTCAGAATTAAGAGAGTGTCACACAGCACAGATTCCAGAAATTTATATGAAACTGATTTAAGCGAAACGAAAAGAATTCAAACTAGAAAATAAGTAGTCAGCCAACGGAAAAAGCAACGGCAATTAGGAATTGACTTGAAAGCAAGGCAAGGGCGGCGCCACACATGTTATTATATTATATATGAGATTAGATTATTGTATTTATATGAGATTATATGAGATTAGATTCTTGTTGTTCGGGGTGAGTGAGGTGACTTTCCGGGGTGCTCTTCTGCCTCAGAGTCAGGTGTAAGCAATGCAGTTCTTATAAGAGTAATAAGTCTTTAGTTAGGTTTCAACAAGCGCAGTAAGGTTGAGGTGACCAGTGACTTTATTCCAGATTAAGGAGTCCACCAACCTGTTCTTTTCTTCTAGATTAAGTAGTGCATATGATTTAGAGTCCGCAGTAGATTCAAAGTAAGCTGCGTCAGCAGAAGAAGACAGAGAATCCGCCCGAGCTCATCAGCAGTGCGATATCTGGTGTTGGTGGTCCAGTTGGTTTCTTTTTTTCTTCGGTTTACAGAGCTCATCGAAGAAGCTTTAGGCAAGAATGTTGTACCAGACCAGAGTCTAGCGCAACGGCATCTTAACTTCCAGTCTTGTTCGGTTACCCCCCGTGTGAGAAATGAAGTGAAGTAGACTGGAGCTCCCTCCCTTGTCGAGAGAGGGAATCCTTCTTGTCGTGGAGAATGGCCTGTCAGGATGAAGAGCAGAAATGGCTGTTTTACTCGGCGCAAGAGAAGAGATGGATTCAATTAATTCTTAGGACAGTACACGTCCAGGTCCAACAACAAGTTCAGATTTCGACGTTAGTTCCTGTTTTCATATCAGCGTCAGGTGGAGTTGAATAAAGATATGGAGTATAGAATGATTTTGTAATAAGGGAATAAGAGGTGTAGCGCTGAAGCAGAGGTGTAGCGGTCTCACTGTCGTTCGTTAATTGAAGCGAGTACAGGCAATGGCAAGGAAGCGAGGTGTACTTCATACTTGGATCTTTGCTTTGGGTGCGCAAGGGAAGGAATGAGAGTATTGAGTGCTCTTAGTAGGAATGGAAAGTATTAATTTCACCCTTATTATAATCCGCAAGAGGAGAGGCAAGTGTAATATATAGAGGTGGGTTCAGGGCCAAGCAGACTTCACTCGGGTAGGGTAGCCTTGTTTCACTCCTATACGAGTGGTAGGCTTGCTGGGTGTTAGATTAGAGATGCACCGCTTCTGCTCTTGGGCTCGTTCTTGGTCGTACTTCATTGGATGGAGCTGGGAGTTAGGAATCAACACCTTTCCTTTCATACTAGGCCTAGGCTAGCAGAAGCGTTCAACAAAGGTATCTAATCCAATCCTCTTTATATGACACAAGAACGATTGGCATGAGCGGCCCCCGGAGGCCTTGTGGGCATACCGAACTAGGTGTCGGACTCCTAAACCATACTCGTAGGTCTTCGGAAGAGAGGAAGTTATGCCCCTCGAATCAAACCTCATTTCGGGTAGCAATCTATTCATACCTAATGGAAGAGAAGAGGAAAGCGCAATAATCCTACTCGCTTGAGCTCGAAACTATCGATGAAACGAGGCATCAAGTGCTGCTTGGAGATCTATCAACAAAGAATTGCCAGTGCCTTCAACAAACGGGTAAGACGTAGCTTTTGAAAGAAGGGAAAGAACGTCTGAGTGGATAGCCTCCTATTAGAAACCGACGGACCAAGGGAAAGTTGGAGCCTAAATGGTAAGAGCCCTACGTGTCATCGAAAAAGTATACTCCCATTTTGATACCACATAGGATTCTTCCTCCATATTTTCCGTAAAGCGCAACGAAGGAAGGGAAGGAGAGAAAATGGAATGCTTACTTACGTGGAGCAGGGCTAACCGAACTGGGCTTCACTGCTTTCATTTCCGAACTGAACGGAAACGGACTGGAAAGGCACTAAATCAAGGCAATCTTTATGGAGGGGTGATAGTATGATCTTGCCAAAAGCCCTTATTGCAATACTTGCCTTTCAATGGTATAGCTAACCCCTTATTTGACCTATCTGCCCGACCCATTTGAACTGGTAAGGATTCGCTCTAGCCAGCGGATGACACGAAGGATGTCGGACTTTGATGTAGGAAGCCATAAACTACCAAGTAGGTACCCGTAGATATAAAAACGAACTAGCCACTCGTTTTCTTACCTATTCCATTATTGGCACTCTTGCTTGGGAGTGGGAAAACGATCTGAATCAGAAGGATTCAATGCCGCTCCGTACCCCTCGGAAGATTGAGAATACATCCTTGCCCTGTCATTGCTTTTTATCCCCTGGGCTCGGGATCCATGGGCATTATCTGTGAGAAATCAGAACTTAGACCGCCTGCTTCGATCCTAGCCTTTCCTTCGCAAAGGGGCACGGTAGTTCCCGGAATCAGGTGGTTGATTGGGATTTGGAAATATACGGAGGGTGAAGCTTCCCCAGGAGAGGCTGAGTACGAAACGAAAGATCGGTCAAACAGCACTAGGAGAGTTGGACCTGGAATGACGTTGTTCTTACCTTTGTTCGGAATCAACGGCAGCTATGCCTTGCGATCCCGCGGTTTTAGCAGTTGTTGGTTTTCTACACTATCACTATTTCTACTCTCTGTGTATAGCGAGTGTGCAGTTAGGATATTAGGTTTTAGACGGATTGGAGCTTTCCCTGCTTCGACTTTAATCGAGACGAGAGCGGCTTGGTCTTCTTAGTTTTTACAAGATCTTCAAGTGTTTCTTCCTCTTTCTTATAGGAAACTATATTCTTCAACTGACTAAGAAAGTGGATCGAGAAACCTGCGCCCAATGAGCCTAGCCTTATATAGGAATATTCTTATCCCTTGTTGACCGAACTCGCCGGTCCACGGATGGTCTAAGTCCTTCTCAATCAAGAGAAGCACAGGGACGAAGACGCTCGCCTTAACCGACACTACAATATATAAGGCAAAGGAAAAAGTATATATAAGGCAAAGGATAAAGGGACGAAAGACGCGATAGCCATAACTTGATTACTCAGAACCCAATGCTAAAACACCTGATTATCCTAACATGCTAAAACACCTGATTATCCTAATATAATCGAATAATCAATTCTTGTCATAATCATACTACTTTGTGGATTCTATCTTTCTGAATGAAAGGTTTCTAGTTGATCGAGAAAGCGGAAGGCGAAAAGCTAGTTAGGCACATTCAAGGCGAAGCAGCTACATAGTTCGGTTCGAAAGAAAGCCGCCCCTATCGCTGGTTCAAAGCTAGAAGCAAGCGTCAAATAATATCTGATTGTTGTAGGAAAAAAAACCTCCACTTTCGAAAGGGAAGGGCCAATTGCTCTTACTTCCTGAAGGTTAAGAAAGACAGAAAAGCAGCTTTTTATTAGCCAAAGGGATTTCTTACATATAGCGTAAAGTCCAAGAAATATCTTCCTTAACTAGCTTCTTTGTTTGCGCCCAGGAGCCTGCCCGCGCTTGAAAACGCCCTTGATCTTGTTTGTTAAAAGACCTTTAGAAATGGCTAATGGTTCGAGTGACTGCGCTTTACCTAGCCTTTGTTGCTGCTTTCCTAGATAGCACGTTAGAGCAGTAATATTCGTCAGACTTATAATGTTAGCCTATTAATAAGTTAGCTTCTTTAGAGAGGACTGATACGAGAATAGGTCCTTCCTGTCCAGAGATAGTGAGTTCTTTACAGCGTATGGAATAAGCACAATCTCTGCAGCTAGTGTTCGCTAGGAAGGGGGTGCCCTCCCTTTATTTCATTAAAGCGGCTCACTCTTCTTCCAGTATGACCTACTTTCAACATCATAAACAGGACTTTCTTCTTTAAAGATGGAATTCTTTGTCGAGTGGACAGCCCTACAACTCGGTTATTCATGATCAACTGCCCTGCCATACAACTCGGTTAATGTTTGCCTTTCTTACCGTACTTGATGTAAAGTCTAGTTCGACAAGATAATCTGCTGTCTAAGCTGAATCAGTAGTTCGAGAATCGTAAGCGGTTCTTCAAGTTCCAGCAGAGGAAAGCTCAGGAACAAGAACAAGATCTAAAGTAGCAGCAGTATATGAAACAACAGATGGATATGGATCTTTCTCGGGAAGGAAGGGAGTTTTTGACATTGAATTCATAGTTGGTATAGGTATAGGTATAGTATATGAAGGTATGGATGGGACTGTGACTGTAACAAGCAACTACTCTACTAGCACCGGCAGGCTGCTCCTGTTATGAGCAAGTCAAGCCAGCACCGGATCTTGCTTCACCTTATTCATATCCATCTTGAAGATCCATATTCTATACTTTACTTGCTTCGAGAGTACAAGGCGAGGCGGTAAGATATTCCAGCCCGGAACCTAGCTTTAACGCCTGAACAACTCCTGATCAACTCCCTTATCTTTCTCTTATTGCTTCGCCCTGAAAGTAAGCGTTAGAGAACATTGACTCTTATCGACAAGAAAGGTCAAAAGCCAAGCACGAAAAGGTAAAGCAAGCAGTGGAACAAACATGTAGTCTTATAGTTCAGGGCAGGGGTTCGTTAGCGAGCGAATCAACTCACTTGTGAAAAAGAATGAAGCGTAGCCCACTAATCTAATATAGAAATGAATGTAAACAAACACTCTAAACTCGATTATTGCCCGGTGCACCCGCTAAAGTAAGCTAAGATTAGAATATCAAAAGTAAGCTAATGCCAATTCAAACTATACTAGCGCTCAGAGTTGCTCTAGTTTCATTCGTTGTTGGGTCTTCAAGCCGAGATGAAGCAGTGGAAGGGTGTTCCATTCAAGGATAGTTTGGGGGAGTAGCTGTTTCCGTTGATGAATGATTTGTTGCAGCCGTTACTTAGGCTTATTGTTCCCCGCTCTGTATGATAGAATCAGGTAACTAACCATCATTTATTGCTTGAAGATGCTCGTATTCCGCAGTACTAAGCGCTGAAGAAGGACAGAAACATAGACCTTTGCCCTTTTTTGAGTCGCCCTTTGTTCGGAAACAAACAACATAACGAGTTATAACAGGTTGAAACTAGTCTGTGGTTTTCGGGATAAACTACGCTAATGGCAAATGACCTATGTTGCCCCCAGAAAGGTTGTTCTACGGCATTGACGCCTCTAATCTTTCTAGTTCCCTTCCTGCTTGCGGATGACACTGATTGATAGTTTCAGGCTTTTACACCAGATTGACCTGATTCGGATCCTTACTCTGATCTTAGCGATTCTCTTGGGGCGCGAACGGGAGCTGTACCTGATTATGAGTTTCAGGCAAGGCTTTCTCTATGAAATACTCCCCTTTCAGAACCTGTTGTTGACTTACTTTCTTCGCATTCAAAAGGTTGACTATACTTGCATTTGTATTTACCTGCTTACTGACCTTATCCAGCTTTTTCTTCCTAACTTGATCTTGCAACTAGAACATCACTTGCATTTCCAACCTAAACTACACTTGCAGACCGGCTAACAGCTTACTGGAATTATACCTACTGTCGGCTGGCTTTGCTCTAACTGCTTCCTTTTTCTATAGGATGAAACGGAAACTAGATCTGGTCGCTACTACGCTACGACTGCAAAGGTCAAACCTAGTGAAAGGGAAACAATGGTCAAACCAAGTGAAAGGGAACTACTGGGAACAAGCAACTCGCCAAGGAGCTTGTCTATAAGGGCACGCAACTACTTAAGAATGGAATGGAATGAGTTTACTCGGTATCAGGGAAGGGAGTGGAAATGTGGAATTGAGAGAACATGCCCTTAAGTTCAAGTAAAGCCGTGTAAAGCCCTAACTGCTCTGCTACGGAGAATTGCCTGTTCCTGTTTCACAATAGAAGTGGGTCACTATAGAATCAGAGTCAGAGGCTAAGGCGCTTGTCTGGTCAGCTGATATTCAATTCCATTCTCACTTTAGAGTTGAGGTCGGGTCAGGAAGCTGTTTCATCTGTATTAGTTGACTACTTGGTCGTTAGTAGTAGCTGCTTGGCTTTACTTATACTAATAGTAGTTGTACTAATAAGTTGTACTAATCCAAAGAGAGTAGGTGGCGAGTAAGAGGCAAGAAGGGGACCAAGTTTGGGAATGAGGTGAGTATTGACTGGCAAGAACAGAACAGATAGAGGTAGAGTAGCCATAGGTTAGAGGTATAGAAGAGGAGCCTCATTTTCATAGTTGCCGTAGGTAAGAGGCGGAGGTGTATAGGGAAGGAAATCAAGTTAGGATAGTCAGCCTTGCCTGCGCTCTCAACTCTCAAGTCAGAATGAACTAGTAGGTCAAGGAATAAGAATGCAACCCCTTAGCATAATCAGTAACAGAATTCAACTCAAACGAAGTGTTTCAAGAAGTATTAGTTGACTCAGGTAGATTAGCCTTTGTTCAAAGAGCCGGAGTATAGGTATTGTACTACTTCACTGGGTTGTGTACTGGGTTGTCAAGATAAGAGAGGCCCTTTTAGTCAGTTTGTTGCGAGGTGTGGTCGACCAGATAATCAGTAGTTCTCAAGTAAGTAGTTTAGTAGTCCTGTGTTCGGGTACTTCCAGTCTTCTACTCTTATCTACAAGGTAAAGGTCTTCCACTCTTAGATACAAGGGACAGGTCTTCCACTCAGGTACTTCCACTCCTATGATACTTAGAAACAGGTACAACTACTGCCACTCCTATTAATACAAAGCAGGTACAACTACTGCCACTCCTATTAATACAAAGAATAAGGTAGAATAAGGGGCTGTCGGGTAATAGATCCGAATATCTTCTAATCAGAATATCTTCCTTCTCTGGCGATGCTCGAGAGTCAAATTGTAGATGCGATGCTCGAGAGTAAAGAGATGGATTCCATTCCTGTAGTTGGCGAGAGGGAGGTTAGAGTGTCGGTGCCCTAGCTATAAGTCTATGAGATCAGAAACAGTAGAAGGAAAGTGTACTTTAGAATACAAGGAAGGAGCACTAGGTTGATGGGCCTAAAGAGGTCAATTCTTTATTGAGGGGAGACAGCACTTGATTGAGTAGAGACAGCACTTGTGAAATTGGTGTTAGTGCTTTAAGGTATTCGTTCAATTCTTATCTTATAGGTCTATAATTCTTATATCGGATCCTAGGAGCGTAGAAATATTCCCTGTTGCTAAGGCCAGGTACCTTTACTCTGCCTATTGTTTTAGTAACATCTGCCTATTGCCTATCAAACAAATAGAGCCTTGTAGAATCCCTAGTGGAATGTAGTACTGCTTCTGTTCTGGTTAGAGTTTCATCCCCAACTAGTAGTGGTCCTGTCCGAGAAACTAGTAGTCGAGTAGTTGAATCAGTATTTGTAGCAGTTGCATCAGTCTTTATAGCAAGAGGAGAAGTATATGAGATTCCAGTTCCAGTTCTCAAGTCTGGTGAGGAGAAGTCCGGGTTAGTGGGAGAACCTCTGTGCTAAGGGCATAGGATAACCCATGTGTTTAGTAATGAGTCAATAGAGAAGTTGTAGCTTGGCGGATAAGAAGAAAGAGAAGTTTCCGTTCTAAAGTAAGCAGAAGCTAGAGAAGGATCCGATCCGGGTGTTGGTAAGAATCAATTCCATGCTTTTTAGTGAAATTATTATTAGTAGTGCAAATTACTATAAGGTCCTGTTCCTGTACTTGTGTAGTAGTGACTTTGCCCTAACTCAGTGACGGCGGAGAGAAATCAACAAATGAACCAGTAGCATTGGGTGCTTCTGAAAGGATAGTTCCGGGTAGTAGCTTGGCAGTTTACTCCGGTAGATTAGAGTAGTCCAGAGCCATAACTTGATTAGTTTACAGAGGTAGTAAAGATTCACTGGTGCAAGCAGACGGACAACTACTTCTGAATGGAATGGAACAGTAGGAATTTATGGCCTACCCTTAAGGATTGCTAGTATCTGTTTTCATTAGGGTTGAGAACTAGAACAGCCCCGATTGCAGCTGGCAACGTTAACAAGCTATGTCTTTACTTTGTTCTATATCAGGTGCTTCAGAAAGGAGAGTTTCATCTGTGTTGGCAACGAGAGAGGATGCGGGGCGAGTCAATTCTTTAGAAAGAGCAAATGAATGAGTTGCGAGAGGAGTTCCTTGATGACATCAATTCTGAGTGTTTACTTTACTGAGGACTGTCCTAATCGTTCTCGTTGATTTAGTTAGTATATAAGGCAGGTTGTTATTGAATCGTTAGGTCGTAAGGAAAAGTGGTTGTTGACTCTTTGCACTTAATCAGTGGATGATTTCTGATATCAATTTCTATCTCTACCTTTAGCGGAGGCAGACTACACACTTTATTTTTGAGTTTTCAGAGCAGGTGAGAAAGCAGTCAAGTATCAAAGTAAGCAGTAATAGGTGGAGCAGACAGAGCGGAGCCCATAGTGGATTCAAAGTCAAGAAAGGCAGCCGAATCAAAGTCCAAGTTCGAAATGACTGTTCCAACACCGATAAGTATTCGATAGACTCCATTACTGTTTGACTCGTCGTGTAGCGTTAGTTTAGTTCCTGTCTTCCTTCAAGTCCAGTTTTTGAGTATCTTTACGGAGATCTATGCCAAGTGTTTGATAAGATAGAAATTCCAGTCCAGTTGTTGGTTCTTTAAATCTCGGCCTTTATAATAAGTTTCGTGGAAGGTGCTTCAAGCCTATTGAGAAGAAGCATCCAGCCCAGAGAGTCACTCTTAGCACAACTAAAAGTAAGCATCCCGAAACCGAGAGTTACCTTTAGCACAACTAAACTCACCTATTACTGCTGGCTCTATGCTTACAGCTTGCTTTGCTCTTAGCTTTGCTTGGAACTCCCGTTGTCGAGTTATTATAGCAGTCGGATAGGAGTTCGTTGTTTGCTTGTTTCTTCCGTTAGTGAGTTTCGAGTGATGCTAATATTAATAGAGATTTCTTTATGGCAAAAGCATTATCTACAGTGTGGTTTAACGACCGGTACATGATAATAGGTGCAGGTATTCGAGGACTCAAGGCAGAGGTTTTCAAGAGCAATTGCAATAGGAGGTAAATACTCGAATGTAAGGAGTTCGTTCATCCTAGAATAATCAATATGCAGGAAGTGGCCTAATATCAAATACAAATAAGAGTAGGAAAGCGCTTAATTAAAGGAGGCTTAATGAAAGGCCAATAGAATCTGCCTCCAGAGCTTTCTAAAGTCATATCTTTTACGTTCTTTCTTCCTTATATCTTATAGGTTTCTATCATTTGCCTATCTTATGGGTCTCTATCACCTATGATCGGGAGAATATGGACTTCATAGATTAATAAGCCATTAACCCTATAGACTTCATAGATTAATAAGCCATTAACCCTATAGACTTCATAGATTAATAAGCCATTAACCCTTCCTAAACACCAACAAATAAGGATTGAAGACTACAATCGTGGAAATACTTCGAATGGGGACGCTATCGAAGAAGCGAGAACACACTCGTGTAATCTCTGGAAGTAAGCAGTCCAGAACATGCTAATTCCTTTGATCTTGGAGCGGCCAAAACATATCAAATATAGAGTCGCTTGGACAATAACCCCAGAAAGGCATAGCTAGAAAGGAATTGCTATAAAGGCAAAGTAGACATGGTTTTCTACCTTTTCGGTTGTGGGAGGGTAATCAGGATATGCATAAAATCCCGATAGGTTTGCGTCAGTATATCTTGAATGTAAAAAGGGGCCTTACACTAAACCTTATCCAGAGAAGAAGAAAGATAGATGGGGTTAGGAAAGCTCAAGAGCTAGCAAATATCAATCCAATCAAGTATAAATAACACAAGTATAAATCAAATCAAATCAAGAAGGACCCGCCGCTTCAAAAGGTTGGATATGCTCCTGTTTACTAATAGGATTCTAAATGGTCTCCATCAGACAGATCAATAAAGAAGAAACACTATTCCAATCGTTGTCGAGCCTTGAATGAAAGGAAAAACCGGTTATAGAATCATACCCACCATTCATGAGAAATGGCTTTGAAAAGGGGTCCCCTCCTTCTTTATTGGAAAAAGAGAGGAGAGCATAGAATAGAGAATAAGCCCGCATCTTTCCTTAACGCTGTTATGATAAACATCTGTATGCGGGTTCGATACACAATTGAGCCTGAGCTGTAGGAATTGATAGCACTAGTACTTTCCTGCTGGGGTGGGTGGGCTAGACTCTTTTTTATGACCCTTTACACAAAGAAGAATTTGGAAGAGCTGTAAGTTATGTAAGAGCTTTAAGTGAGATAAGAGCTGTAAGTGATATAAAAGCGGTTAGTTATTTAAGAGCTGTGCCAGTACCTTCCCTTTCTTTATGAGTGCCAGTACCTTCCCTTTCTTTATGAGCAGTGTCCTTCCCCTTTTTCTGTAAGAGCAGTGTCCTTCCCCTTTTTCTTTATGCGAGCTATCCACACAAATTCTTGATAGTTACATTAGGAGGGAGAGATCTTAATAAAGGAAAGAGGCCAAATTGAATAGCTATGGGCGCTCAAATGAATCTGGTAAGGTAAAAGACCGCCCCATAATTAACAAGAAAGTTTGTTTCATAATGAACAATGAATAAAATAACCTATATGCTGCAATGAATAAATAACCTATATGCTGCTTGTCTAGCATTGTTGACCAAGTCCTGTTTTCGTTCCTTTGTTCGTCTGTCTACATTTCCGTTTGATTTCGTGTTCTGGTCTGGCCCCTTAGACCTCTGAGATTGTACCTTGAGAGTAGTTGCTCATTTGCTCTTGCTCATTTGCACTATTGCTTGTAGGAGTTCCTGTGTTCCTAATCCTGCTCTCATATAATAAAGTCATCTTACCTGCTTGTTAAAACCTATTCCCCAGGACAACCAACCCTCTTCTCGACCTTAATCACTCTGTTAGCGCGCTTATTATTCTAAGCTTGTAAAGTACTAGATTATTGCCTTGCATCTTGGTCTGCTGACTCACTACGGACTCCTCGCTTGATTGAAGCTTTTATCACTCTGTTATGCCTAACGAAACTCTAAGACGGATAGTACTATCGAAGCGCCCTACCCAATAGAATGAAATGGAAAATCATCTCTTTCGCATAAATAAGTAAACTCACTGTATTGCTTTCCCTAACCATTGAATATCGGCAAAACTCACTCACTGCATTGCTTTCACTAACCATTGAATATCGGCAAAACTCACTCACTACAGCGCAACCCACAGTTTGATGCTTGTTGGCTTATGGAAGATGGTGCACAACTGATAGAAGATAGGAACGAACCTAATCTCAACCTTAGAATCACAGAGCAGAGGACCGTAAGCGATTTAAAGGACCAGTTTTCTAATCAAACACCGTAATGCGACACTCAAAAGCTCTATTACTGCTCTGGTCTGGCTATAAAGAATATGCACGCACATACACTAATAGAGTAGAGGAACGTAACCTAACGACTGACTAAACCATTACTACTGAGGCAGGGGCAGCCGAACCTTTCACTAGACTTGATAAGGACAAAGGCAGAGGAGAGGGTTCAGAAAGACAAGGAGGGTTCAGAAAGAAAGAAAGAGGCCCGCCGCACAGATGGAATTGAACTACTGATTCTCTCGTCGACTTTCGGTGAATAAAGACAGAGCAGAGGTTCAGGATGAAGCGAAAGAAGGGAGATGTAGTAACAAGTACCCATTTCTTTGAGTATAGCGAGAGTTTAGGGCGAACTCACGTAAACACAACACTTCTGATTCGTTGCTTGTTCCATTGCGCCTCTGTTGCTTTTGCCTTTGACCTTGCGCTTGTGGCTTCTGGAATTTCATATATTCATCTAAATGCACACATGCTATAAATCCAGTAATTTGACATCACTCCTATCTATGAGAAAGACTAACACTAACACACAACCTCTGGCGCCCTTGCCAATACTAAATGGAATATCTAGCT
The DNA here is from genome assembly GCF_036884655.1 of Musa acuminata AAA Group. Taxonomy (NCBI): domain Eukaryota; kingdom Viridiplantae; phylum Streptophyta; class Magnoliopsida; order Zingiberales; family Musaceae; genus Musa; species Musa acuminata. The sequence goes on from NW_027020760.1 coordinate 601,827, forward strand.
ACCACTAAATTGATTATGGTAGAAAAATGGATTATGGTAGAGCAACACTGCCCGGACTCTGAAGTATTAAGGAAGAAGTCACTTCACTGCGAAACAACAAATAGCGTTAGGGCCATCGCTATTGTAATTGAATCTGATACAAGCACCCCGCCTTGAACGAAATGATTATTCCGCTTCTTCTGTGAGTTTACAGTGATGTTACTGTATTCTATTGAGTTGTGTGCACTAGTATTTCAGATATTTATAGAACTAGCAAAGGGGGTGAAGAAGCATCTCATATATGGAACTCCTCATTTGATCTAGAAGGTTCCACTCTTCATTTGGATCGATAAGGTTTTTCACCCAAATTACGATTAATCCACTTATAGTTATGTGTATTGCTATTAATATACCTGAAAGTTGTTTGTATTGTATATATGAGTTGTAGGGTTGCTATTCTTAACCTTTGTATAGTATATGTCCAAGTCGTAACCGCTGTAGCTCCTTGTGTTTTCGTTCGGTTCTTGTGCGAAAGAACTCCTAACTACGTACTTAGTGTTGTGCCGTTGCGGAAGAACAAGCAACATTGATTAAGCTCCGTTAGCGAGCTACTTAAACGTTAGTGAGTTGTGCGTAAGCGACCCTTTTCTCTATACTTAATACATTCATTTGTGCACCGCTAGCCCTATATGAACTTATAAGGTCTATGAGCTTGCGTGTTGGAACGGGTTAGAACCTTACCATACCTATGAGAGCTTGCGTGTTGGAACGGGTTGGAACCTTACCATAGTATTCTAGGTTTGACCCTTACCTTGGACCCTTACCATAGTATTCCTGGGGTAAAGGATATGAAGCATCAGAAGTGCCAGTGATAGGGTGATCCTAGTCTTAGAGCGGGTCTTCAAGGGGAGTTCGGTGCTATAGGTGCTATAGTTTCATCCAATGGTCAAGGTCGAGTTCATTGCTACCTATGCTATGGATACAGGCAATATAGTAGACTTGTCTGGTGGTTACTTGGCTGATAGCAAATCCGCCTGCCTTAGTTTTTCACCTAATTCTTATATGCGTGATAGGACCTGACTTTTGAGTTGAATTACGAGTTTCCCTTCCGATGTACCTTCCCTTCCGATGTACCTTCCCTTCTTCGCCTCGGCATCAACTCTTTCATTTTGGCAATGGAACAGCTCTACTATTTCTCAAGAACTGTATGACTATTATCTTTCCACTTGATAGCTCTTGTACCGGTGTGAAGTCAACATCATGCTTATTATTTTCCTAGAAACATAATTCTTATGATGCCAGGTGCCCCTGCCTTCGTCCAAAGAAAGTCAAGCTGTGCCCAATGACTTTATGCCTGTGGTCGATTAACTTAACAACAACTATTGGGATGAAACTATTAAGTAGGAACCCAAACAAGGACATCAATAATTTCACTAAGTAGTAGAGGAGAGTCTAAGTCTAAATCAAGGATGAAATAGCCAATGTGGAATTCCAATCAATAGTCAAAGAATGACCTGCCCGCTAGGGGATCCGAAGTCAGCTCATTATAGCGTAGTATCATGGGGTTTGGGTGGGCAGCCAGCGCTCTCTCTCAAGTAGTCAAATTCTACTTAGCATTGAAAGAATGTGTCTCTGGATGGACTAATCAAACTCGCGAGTCGGGATACCTGACATAGCTCTAACGCATTGAGACAAGGGGAAAGACTATCGCTACTACCATGAAGAATTGCACTAGTGCTTCCAAGGCTCCACCGGAGAATCAAACGACTAAAGGACTATGACAATAAGAATGAAACGACAAAGGACATTAACTATAAGAAAGAATCAACCACTACCCTGAAAGCCCATTCGAATTCCGCCTGCCATTCCTGTCTCCTGGTCTTACACTCCTTTATCTCATCCTTGCTTCTGAGTTGTAGTCTTTTACTACTTATAGCTTAGTCGCATTCCTTATTTCACTATCAAAAGGCTTAAACTCCCCCGTCTTAAAGACTTGTTTGTTACCCACTCTGACCTTCAAGTCTTTAGTTCAAATTAGGGTCTGACTTTCCTCTGGCTTTTGAGTTGCCCTTTGTGTTTGTTCGGGTGGGCAGTAAACCACTTTCCTCTTCTTAGTATCGGTTTCAAACTCCAACTTGTTAGCAGCGTTCCCACAGCTTGCTTTCAAACTGACATTACTCGCTTTCGAACTTACACCACTAGGAGCAAGAATCAAACACTACCTAATAGCCTCTAACTCGATATGCAGAATCTTAATAAGGAAGCAAAGACGGGAACTCGGGCAAAATAAGGAAGCCAATTACAAATTCTTGGACGGAAGCCACTACTGTTTGGATTGAACCCACTGCTTCTAGGACTGTCGCTCATACCTTTCATGCAGAGTCAAATAAAAGAATAGGGAATTCCACTGTTACTAACAAGGCTGTAGCTCGAAACAAGTAATTCAATAGGGAAATACAAGCACTAATGGAAAGAACGGTATTACTACTACCAAGAATCGAATTAGGGCATACAAGGCCGAAACACTCTCAAATAAGACTTGGGCTGGGGACAGGGATTTCACTATTAACTAAAGGAATAGAGCTACCTTTAGTCTAGCACTACAGGACATTCACCTTTCTCCTTCCCCTCCCTGTTGATTCTCATACCACTTTGTTCAGTTCTTAGACCGGGGTCAAACTTTCACTCCTTTCTTTAATTATGACTTTGGTTAGTCACTAGCCAAGTGCTCTTACTTGACGACTTCTGAGTCAATTTCTTTATTCTTATATCAATGTCACATACTAATATAAGTGGAATTCTCCATGCCTCCGGTCGGGCGTTCTTCTACAACTTAGTGGAATGTAACTAACAAGTCAAAAAAAGCGAAACTACAACTCCGAACGATAAAACAAACAAGCAATACAGCAAGGCGGGAGTATAAGAGTGAAGCTAAGCAGTAAGGCTCGGAAAGCTAACAATATGATAAGACTAAAACAAGAGCATAAGAATTGCAAGCAAGGGTGTCCTATTCGGTAGTTACATAATAAGAGTAAAGAGGAGCAGACTACCTGGCTGTAGTGACATTCCGAGAAGCAGCAGCTACAATGCGTGTTCTCCAGTATAGAGATTATTATTAGTATAGGGAGGGTTCATTCCGTTAGAGCAGGGAGTGGTTCCTCGTTTCTAGTTTCACCATCTGTGGAGGGATTGTGTTTTATTCCATTCCCCCATACTACTCAGTGCTCTTAGAATTCCTGTACCCTAGTGGCTCCTAGCTATGTGTTTCATTATTGCTTATATGTTTTCTTCCTGTTATCAGTGGTCGGATTCCCGCTTTATGGCATGGCTTATTCCTTATGCGTGTTTTCATTGTTCTACAGCTTAGTTCCATTCTGTTATTTACTACTTAAAAGACAGAGTAATATAGGTGTGGATTTCCTACTTTTAAAACGGGAGAGGTGGGCTATCAAGCTTCAAAGCCAGAACTCCCCAAGTAACTGGACAAGTAAGCTCAGATGCCACATTAAGAATTCGAATGGAAGTTGTACACTAGTGTCGCGGCAGAGTCGTTGGTTACGCGGCAGTGTTGTTCCGGGTAAGGAAAGGCTAGGATCTATGTGAAATAATAGGGCTTGGGTCGATGTGCAACAATAAGGCTTTTTGACTATCTGATCTAGTTCTGTTACCAATAAGTTCACTTCTGAGTTTCCTACTTTAGAGTTTCGGTATACTAATTCCATTCTTATAGTTTTGTGTAGATCATAACATTTTGAGTGACTCGTCTGCTTGGTGGGTAAAACAAACAGGGAAGGCTTGGGCGGTTCCATTCTTATACTTACCAACTCGATTCTTTTATTCCGGGTCGATTCCTGTGCCCTTGAGAAACTTTTGCATTCTTGCTTTCCTGTCAGTCGATACGAGCTCTAAGACTAGAAGGTAGTACGATGTAGTGCTCCGACTTAGAATCATACTAAGAGGAAATAGGTTAGTAATGTAATAAGAATAAATAGGGAGGAATTAGGATCTAGGCAAGGAGAGTACCCAGCTAGTATGGGTTATGATTCTGATGCCCTTACAACAGCAGGCTTAATAATAGGGCTGCTAGAGAGGTGTTGTACTGTTGTATTCCCGGTAGCGGAGGTAAGTCTTTATTCTTGTATTATTACTTATAGTTAGTTGCGGAAGAGCAATAGACAGGAAAGGAAGCTTCACATCCGAACTGCATACTTGAAGGCTGTATAGTAAAACACCAACTCATTCTTTGCTCCAGTGTCGGCAGCTCATTCTTATTCTATCGAGTGCCCTTCTCGTGTTTCGGTCTGAGAAGCACCAGTGTCATTCTTATCAGTAGGGGTTGAAGTTTGAACCACCGAAGGAGGATTGGGGTTCAGTAGCTCAATTATGATTCCTTGTCCGATGACTCTTACCTTGCTGTTCAATTACTTATATCGTGTGTTACTCTGTGACTTATGCGTGTAATGTCCTTTGTTTATCTTCGACCCTCTACCTCCACCTCGACCTCTACTCTTTAGTTCAATTCTGACTTATGTGTATCCAGGTCTCCTTCTTATGCTACTGAGTTCAACTCTTACAGCACCCATCCAACTCTCAGTCTATTTACTTCGTAGATTGAATTCTTTATTATATTATAGCTTGCTTTCAACCTTAAACAAGTGCTTCTATGCCTTTTACTAAGAACTCAGGCTTGCTTGTTTGTTTTGACTCTGCCCTTCCGGGCTATCAAATTGTATCTCTGCTTGAACTCTTCCACTGCTAGCTAGAAGATACTAACCTAACTATAATAATGGAACAGGGGGCTGGGAATTACACCACTGGCCAACAGACAGACAAGACACTCAGCCAAGGAACGGATAGACAAGCAAGTCAGAATGCAACTAAGTAGTATAAGATTCGAGGTACCTGTTCTGGTTCTTAAGTCTGGTGACCCTATATTAAGTTGGTACCTGTTCTGGTTCTTAAGTCTGGTGATTCGGGTGTTGAAGCGGAACTTGCATTAAGGTTCAGGTGCTTATGTTGTTGGTTCCTAAAGTCAGAGGTAAGCTTATGAATAGCCTGTTACTGCAGCTACTCCTATAGTTTAGTAATCGAATTTGTTACCAAAACACCTGTACTCATTAATAGAGTTGACTTATTCTTAACTTGTACTGATCCTAATCTTGTTCTTTCGGGGAAGAATCCATTCCTGTTTAAGGGCTAAGTAAATCAGTGTAATCTAAATCTATTAAGGAAGCAGTGCGCCTAAGGTCAAAGGAGTATCAATGGTAAGGAGTATAAATTCCTGGAGTGGAAATGGAAATAGAAGAATTATTTGTGGCTCCAAGCCTGCCGGTAAGATTATGAATAAAGAGATGCCTTGTTGAATATAGATAAAGTAATTAGATAAGAAGAGGTTATCGGCCAAAGTTGTAGAGAAGAGAGGCAATCAACCAACACCGAGTTTGTTATGGTACAAAGAAATGCTTGTTCAGTTAGAGTTAAGTCGAGAATATAATAAGCAGTGTGAGTGTTGTAGACCAGAGAGAGATAAGATGGATCATCCGCAGAAGCTTTATTTTGGACAGTATAAGAATGGGATAAGAGAGTTTAGTATGGATCTCATGGTAATAAGAAATGACATGATGAACTCCGATAATCCGCTGTGCCCATTGAATAAACAGGATCAGGATAAGACTCAGTGAGAGTTTAGGTCGAGGCTGAAGAAAAAGCCGGGCTCAACAGAAGATGTAGTTCCAGTTAATTCAGTTTGCGTTGTAGGTAAAGTGGAATCCCGAGTTTCATCTTAGAGAGAATATGTAGTTTCAAGTAAGTAAGCATCAAAGGCTGTACTAGATTATGCCCATCCACTTGCCTTTCCTGGCACTGCTCCTAGTTAACGCCTCAGTAAAAGTCAACTAAACAAATAAGGAATTTACATCTTTCGATTGGAGAGGAGCTTCCGGATAATAACCTATGTTCTAAGGAAGTAGTATAACCTATGTGTGAAGTCAAAAAACCAGCACTATAAACTAATTTCATTGAAAACAGCATACATACCTTTTAGTTCAGTGCGCAGAAAGTCGAATAAGTAGGATGGATCTTAGGCGGGATAAAGAGATAATAGGGATGATAAGCAGGAGAAGGAGTGCCCAGTTACAGAGATTTCTATACTATAGGTGCTAAAAAGGAAATATTCAAATAAATTCTAGGTGACAAAAACAGAAATATTCAAAGAAATAACTAGAGTACTTTGTTTTAGCGAGTAAGCGGTGTTTGGTTTATCATTTCTATACATGTCATAATTATGCTTGTTGAGTCAGCTGTAAGGAGAGGAGAGGAGTGTTTTTAGAGACCAAGCAACGGAACTAAGTGCTCAAGTTGCCTACTGCCCGGCACATAAGGAATGGATTTCTGTTTGACTTGACTGCACGTAAGCTTACTTCTTTCTTGGGGCAAAGCGCTAACGGGAAGGGGGTTGAGTTAGAAGAGATCAAATCAGATCCGCGTGGTAGGGAAGGTGCTAAGAGCCACACTTTAAGGAGAGAGCAAAAGAACAGGAGTCTTTCTTTAAGGAGAGAGCAAAAGAACAGGAGTCTTTCTTGTATTGAATGGAAAAGGTAATTAGCGAAGATAAGAGGATCAATCAGAAGGAAGGGTTCTCAAAAGGATCTGAATCTGGGGGGATCTTAGGCAGAATAATAGCCAGTTACAGCTCGAGTGGATTCTGTCGATGTTGGCGCAAGTAAAAGATTCGAAATGCATTCTGAAGCGTTAAGTCATGCCGGGCCCGGACTCAGTGGCATAAGGGAAGGGAAATTAATGAGTTGTGCTACGTGTAAGGGGCCAAGCAACTACTAACGACCAAGACACTACTAATGTGTCGCGGTAGCGAGTTCAAAAAAGGGCCGCTCCACTCTTTTAGATCCAATTCTGAACTTGAAGTGGGGGTTTGGTCGGGCTTGGTTACATACTAGTATGGGTATGGGTTGGCAGCTTCAATCTATTATAGGGGATCGGAGCACTCAATTCCATTCTTTCGCCCTATGGCAACTAATACAGATGAAACTCCTCCCCTACTTGGACTACTACTAGTTGCAGGGCAAACTGAAGCTGTTCCTAGGCAATCTCATTCTCATTTGATAGTTTAGGTAGGCTAAAGGTATGCAGTTGGATCCGTGGCGTCAGGAAAAGTGAGAGGCTTGAGTGGAATGATTAGTTGTTGACTCACTAAGGGTGGGTGACTTCTTTCTATTAAACAGAGCGGGGAATTCACATGATTCAGTTTCAGGACTTATAGCAGAGGAGGTCAATTCTGATCGGTATTCCACCAATTACTTAAGGGCAGTAACTGGGGATTCCACTGGCACTTGACCTGTCACTCGGGATGAAACTACTTATGAAGGGGATGTAACAGAGCCAAGCCGACAAGCACTTTACTATTGATTTCTGGACCTGGCTATGATACTGATAGACCTGCCCTTCACCCGTCAGAATAGGGCTCAAAATGCATTTCTTAAACGGAGAAGATAAGTAGATAGGTAATTTTCCCATAAAACAAAAGAAGTGTTTAAATAGTTAATTGACGCCTACTAATTGAATAGCCCGGTAGTCTAGTTCTTGCCCTTAAGTAAATTGAAGACCTAAAATACAGAATTAAGGAGAAGCTGTGGATAGCGATAAGTCAACTCCCTTCTTAAGTGCCGTATGTCTTAGAGAATTGCCCCTTGTTGACAGCTTCATCGAGTATAAAAGATGGGTTAGCGCCAACAAAGACAGATGAAAGTCAAACACCCGAAGCCAAGTTTCCAGAGCAGAGGAAGGCGAGTTTCTTAGTTTCTTAGATGAGAATTCTAAAAGAAATACGGAGGCTTTCAGCACCTTACTTTAGGGTGATTCCGAGTGTCTTGGCAGTTGGCGAAAGTGGAAAGTATGGTTTGTGGGTTTCATCATGCAGTAATAGGAACAAGCAAATAAATAAGATAAATAGAAAGGAATAGTATAGCATAGAAAGGAATAGTATAGCATAGATATATATGGGATAATATTAGATGATCTACTGCACTCATCCTTTGCTTTGTTAGTTCAATGAGGTCAAGTAGAAGGGAAAGTTATTGTCGACGAGGCGAGAGATTCCGCGTAAGTTGGGGCAATCTGATAGACTACTTCTACTTAAGGGAATCTTCTAGACAAACTTCGGCGCAAGAAAGATTACTGTTTGGTTTGACTGAAGACGAATACTAAACTGGCTTGACAGCGCGTAAGGGCACTATAATTAAGTCGAGCCGCTCAATTCCAGTTTGCGAGAGAGAAATTCCTAAGTAATAGGCGGGTGATGGAAATGTATCATTCTTCAATTGGACCTTTACTGCTTGAAGATCGTATAGACCAACTTATGCGAGAGAATCTTATCCTGTTTGTTTGATTCGGCACAAGAAGACTAAGTGAGAAAAGTAGACCTGACCGCGAAAGAGATTGAATGAATTCCTGTTTGCTTGTTCGGTGTACTTCATTCTGTTGAGTTGAAAAAAAGAAGCCATAAGAGAAATGGGTGTCGATATTCTTGACAAAAAGTGGATTTCTAGTAAGCAAGGTCAAATGGTTAGGTTATTGAGTTCGTGGTGCCCAGCTTAGCTAGTTTAGGTTAGGTTAGCGAGTTAGGAAAGGAAAGTTCCAGATCCCGATACTGACTTATGTGCTAAGACATTTTCCTGGTTTACCGAAGCATTAAGTATTGCTAGGCCCAATCGGATTTGCCATTCTCTTAGTTTACCATGGGTTAAAGGACTCGAAAGAAGCCCACTCTATATATGTATTGTCGTTTCGTGGAGTGCATCTTCTGCGCGTTGTCAATCATACTCGTCTCGTCTCTTTGCTGGGGGTGCTTGAGAAGGCAATAATCATCAAGGTGTTGGTTAAGCAGTAAGTAGATAAGGTCTTTTGCTAAGTGGAAGCAACCATGCAGACAAGCCGACAAGCCGGAGTGTTACAACTTGTCTATAAGGGCAATCCACTACTTCAGAATGGAATGAGTTTACTACAACTCTTGCTACTATACCTATATCTGTTACTTGAAAGTCGTTTAACCAATATTCTATTCCAGGGCAGGGCTGATTGATACGGCAGGGCAATTCTTAGTTGATAGTTTGATTCTTTGTCGAGCTAGTATAGTGGACTTTTGAACTCACTCCTACAGTTGCTCACCAGGACTTGGTTATAACATATGAATTGAGTTCCTGAACAACACTCATTGCTTTTTGAGTAGTAGCTTGGCGCTCAAGACAGAATTAATGGGAAGCGCACCCCTCTCTCTGCATCAATGGGTTTGGTCTCTCTCTACATCAATGGGTTTGGTGCAAAGATTATCTTCTCTTCTCTCATTATGATTCTCTTCTCTCATTATGTAGTAGTAGGATCGTCATCTGTCTCAGTGCCACCGAACTCGCACTTTCTCAAAGAGATTTTCAACGACCCACTAGATTGATTGGGTTGGTGTGAAGATACTCCCCATATATATATCTTATCGTTATCGAAGTGAAAGCAGCTTGGAACACAACTCGTTATCGAAGTGAAAGCAGCTTGGAACACAACCGAGGAAAAGGAGATGAGATCCTATGATTCTCCCGGAAAGTCTTAGCAGGTACGCGGGTTCTTTTGATTTCAATACCTTCATCTTAGCGATAGGAATAATCGAATATAGCTCCATCGATCTCGTTTTGAATGCGACCCGTGGATAAGAAAAGACCTAAGAAGAGCTATTCCGTGGGCCTACTTTCCCCTTTACTAGTAACTGACAGTCACAATACTTGGAAACGACCAAAAGAATCAAGGTGCTGAAAGCCTATTTCTCAATAAGAGTAACATGAGGCTATCGGTCCACTAATCATATGGACTTGAATCCCAAGCCAGCAACTGAGAAAAGAGCATATCTTGGTGCTACCAAACCAACCCAGAATATTGAAAGCTGGGTTAAGGTGATAAAAAGGGGTAATGCATTTATAGAATTCATCATTGGTATAGCAGCTCTACCACCGATGGACCAAAAACCACTGGGAATTGCACTGGGTTCCCGGAAGGCAATTTGAATGCCATACATTTGGGGTTATCTCTGAAACTCCTACATCCACTGCAACAGAATAGAGTGGAAAGTAACGCTCCCAGGTTAGCCGCATAGGCAACGAATTCTTCTAGTGATTCTACATTAACCCATTTAGATATTGATTAGGAGATTGGAAAGCCAGGAGTGGGAACGCAGCAAGGCTTTCCGCACCTCTCTTTTGAAACAACCATTTGAGTTCCTTCCTAAGGTTGTGAAATAGGAAATCAAATCATAGTGTTTGTTGCCTCGGTTGTATACCTAAGTTGCTAGATTGGGAAGGCAGAATTGCTAAATACCAGATGAGTCCCATCGTGCTTGCTATCAGAGGCGCCCTTACCTTCAATTACTATATATCCAGAAAATGGCACGAGCCTTGTTTCATTTCAATGGAATATATCTCTTGCTTAGAGTTGAGAAGGATACCCGTAAGGCTTCCGAAACGGCTAATGATCCTGTATCTTATCTATACTCTGTCAAGCACAACAGCAGCTACGGACTTTTTACTGCCCAGAAAGGCTTTATCGCACCCGTACTCGTAGACAACAAACAAAGATGACTTTCGATCAGGCTATTCTCTAAGATATGATGAAACTAGCACTAGGCGAACTATAGCATTTGCATCTTTGACTTGCGCATTAGGGGTGTAGTTGGCCAACACTGACTCTGATCCTTCTCCTGATCCAATATAATAGACTTAACTCCAACAGAAACATCATTTCCTACTACCTCACCTTCTCCTGCTGATGTCCTGGTTATGCTCCTTCCCTTGTTGTAGAGAGAGATTCCAGTGTTGTATCCAGTATCAAGTATAGTTTAGTGTGCGAGTGTTGGCTATAGGAAAGTAAGCGAGAAAGACAGAAGCGCCGGCCCGCAAGCCTGTTAGTTTTATTCCCTCAGTCACCAGTGTCAATAGAAAGAAAGTGTTAGGCAAGTATCTGTTGGATGTGATAAAGCTTTCCGCTTTGTCCCTGTCTTCGTT